>NW_026251696.1:600000-817228 GCF_025201355.1 Halteromyces radiatus | reverse complement strand
TCATCCAAAAATCATCCAAAAATCATCCAGAAATCATCCAGAAATCAAAGTTGTCGCTCAATTTGTCGTTTTTGACACAACGATGCCTTTTCTTTCTTTTTTTTTTGCATCCAAAAATCATCCAGAAATCATCCAGAAATCAATATGTTGGCGAAACGAAGACTGAAGATGTGGTAGATGCTCTCAGAGCCACGCTTTATTTTCCAATTTTAAATTTTTTTTTTTTTTTCTTCCCTATATCTTTCAATGCTAGCTAAGTTATACAATTCAATTTTTTTTTTTTTTTTTTTTTTTTTGGGAAGGGTACTAATGAAGAAACTAAAATTAACTAAATAATACTAAACTAATGGAGTAAACGACGGTACCAGGGGCGGGCATCTACCACATCTTCAGTCTTCGTTTCGCCAACATATTGATTGTTAGTCGTGCCTATAACAACCTCAGTTGGCTCCACTCCGACTTCCAATGTGGTAGAGTTCTCCGTAGATAAAATTGAATTTGTTATTCTTGTACTTGATGATGCTTGTTTCCTAGGTTTATAGTAGAATTTTTCAAAGGTATTGGTATTGAGACTCCAATTTGCATGTTCCTTGATAGCTTGAATTGAATGTCCTTTTTCAACCGCTTTGGTACTCGCTGCTGATCTGATTGAGTGTGTTTTATACGCTATGGTATCCACCCCTGCCCTAGACATGACATCCTTTAACCAATTTGCTGCAGTTGATGGACGAATCGACGTGATCTTCTCCGGTTTCTGTATATAGGCCAAAAACAAGGTGTGATCTTCAGCTAGTGTTGTACGTAAATGTTGTGTCTTGGAGACGAAAGTAAATAATGTATGTACTGGGCATAGTTGTTGATCTTGTATTGTACCAAGTTGGGAGGTCTTTATTTGTGTTTCCTTGGGTTCCCTAAAATGAATAGTAGCACACTGATTTTTCCTTGATTGAAGTGAAATTGAACATCTCTAGATTGTAGTCTTCCTATATCCGATCTCGGTCTTGCCATCGTTGATAAGCAAAGTAGAGCAAGTGTCTTGAGTTGAAGGTAACAGAGTTGTAACTCTTCCGATGACGGCCATGTAGATTTAATATATGTTGTTAACTTGTCTGTATCCCAGGTTGATAATTGTTGAGTGGTGGGAATCTTTACTTCTGATTTCCGTTTGCTGCGAAAAAATCTTGAATAAGAGGTTGTGATGCAATTGGTATTTCTTCTGGATGTAATATACGGAATACTGAAGCGATGGAAGAACGTAGTGTATTTAGGTGAGTACAACTATAATGACTGTTGGTGGATAAAAACTGAAATACGTGGGTTACATCATACTGTTGTGGATCTTTCTGAGGGACTTGTTTTAAACACCATTGTTGCCAAAGTTTCCAACCGTTGTCATACGCATCTTGAGTGCCTTTCCTTGTAGATGTTGATAATAATTGATTTCCCCTTCAGACATCCTACCTTGTTTTTGTCTTCCTTTGTTGATAATATCCAGCGGCTAGGGAGAATCTGTTGTTGATTGGCTTGATGATTGGGTGGTCCAGATGTCTCATTCGTAAGATCATTGGGAACCAAAATTGACTCGGCCAATAAGGGGTTACTAATACTACTTGTTTCAGATGCTGTGTCTTGATCATCTGTATGGTTCGAGGAATCAATTTCCAAGGTGGATTCAGATACATTCCTTCTTCAGCCAACGTTGTTGAAATGCATCCTGTGCTTGTGCTTGTGGGTCTGGTCTCAGGCTCCAATATGTTGCTAACTGGTTGTTGTGAGATGCTGCAAACGCGTCTATCTTCAAAGGTCCCCATCTTCTTTGAATTTCCTGGAACATCCGTGGTGGTATCTGTTGTTCGTACAATGGTTGTTTTGTTCGTGATAATTGGTCGGCAGTTGTGTTGATTATTCCTGGTACATGTTGATATGTCACTTGAAGGTTGTGATTGTTGCAAATGTCCTGTATTTGTACTGCTAGATCCTGAAGTAGAAACGATGCTGTTCCCCCAAATTTTGTTGTGTATTTTAACGCTGTCATGTTGTCGGTGCATATCCTGATCGTACACCCTTTGAATCTTGTTGCATGGAGTTTCAGAGCAAAGTAAATCGCCTTCAATTCTCTTACGTTTATTGATGTTGAACGTTCCTCCTTTGTCCAAAACCCGTATGTCTTGATGAATGGAGAGCTGATCCCCCAACCTGTGCCTGAACTGTCGGTATGTATCGTGATTGTCGGTGGTACTACTGGTAATGTGTGTATCGGAAGACCATTCTTTGTCGTTGCAAATTTCTTCCACCATTGGAGTTCTTCTTGGCTCTTTTGAGAGAGATGGCATTTCTTCTCCCAGTTTTGGTGATTTTGGAGTAGTGAGCGTGCTAGATCCCTTTGTATATGTCGTATGTGTAGAAGTGCTTCTCCTATCGCTGGTAACATGGATGTCACTTTCCCCAGAAGACTTGCTACCCATCTGCATGATCTTGGTATTGGTGATGAGCTTGTTTGATCCTTTTCAGTAGATTCCGTATCTTTTGTGATGGTACTGTGATCATCATCTTCTTGGTGTTGAATTGAAAACCGAGAAATTCCTGTGTTTGGGAAGGAGTGAGTATGCTTTTTTCTTGGTTGATAATGAAACCCAATGACGTTAGATGTTTTATTACCCTTGTTGATGTCTTCACTAAATCTTCCTTTGATCTTGATAAGAGACAGATATCGTCGAGGTAGTATACGAGCCTTACACCTTCTCTTCTTAATGGTTCGACAGCGTAACGAATCAGTTTTGAAAACACCCTGGGAGCTACATTGAGACCGAATGCCAGAGACTTGTATTGGTAGACCTTGCCTTCGTTTTTGAAAGTGAGGAATTTTCGATATTGAGGATTGATGGGTACCACTGTATAAGCATCCTTTAGATCTATCTTGCATAAATAGTCGCCTTTTTCGATTAGATCCCTTAACGCTGGTATGCCTTCCATCTTGAAGTGATCGCATTGGATGTACTGATTCAATCGTTGACAATCTAATATCGGCGTCTTTTGTTTGGTTCCTGGATTGTGAAGAATCTTGAGAGGTAATCTTCTGATCCTGATGGCATGGGTTCGATGATGCCGGCCGTAAGAAACTTTTGTACTGCATCGTTGATTGCTGATTGATCTTCTGGTGTTGTTTTTGTTGGTGTGAGTCTCCAAGGTATTGGTTGGTTCGCAAATTGTAGTTTGTATCCTTCTTGTACTACCGATATGGGCCATTTGTGATTTGTAATTTTTCCCCAATTTTTTTGGAAACTTGTTAAACGACCTCCGGGAAGAATGCCGTCTTTTGGAATGGAATAGTGCTGTTGCTGTTGTTGTTGCTGTTGTTGTTGCTGTTGTTGTTGCTGTTGTTGTTGTTGTTGTTGGAGTGAACATAGAGGAAGTGTTGGTGTTGTAAGTTGAGTGTGTGAGAGATGTTGTAGTGAGGTCGATTGTTGGGTTATGTTGAATCGGTTGTTGTGGTGCTGTTGTTGTTGTTGAGGTGTTGTTTCCTTGTTGGGAGAAAGACGCACCCCGTCCTCTTCCTCGTCCATGAAAATATTGTCCTCTTCCATTCCCACGCCAATTAATTGTACCTCGTGATCCTCGTCCACGGAAATCACTGTTGTATCCCCTCTGAATCCTTTGTTGTTGCTTGAGGTGCTTTGTAAAATTCTTTGTTCAAATCGAGCTTTGTGAATTTGTTCAACAAAAGATGTGTCGAATGATGCCTTTGTTTTCCCTTCATCAGTTGATATGGACTCCAGATGTTTGAGACTTGCTGGCAGTTTGAGTGTTGAGTGCGATTTCTCGGGCTTCTTGTTCCTGGAATTTTGCTGATCCAAATCCAAAGACTGCGAGTCGTTCTGCTTGTTGAATAGTGGTGAGGAAGGTATCTCGGTCACTTTGAGTATTGAAGGTTGTTCGATTGTTGCTATTGAGGTATTGTAAGTTTTCATATAATTCGGTACATGCTCTTGCTTGTATTCTTGTCGTTTCCGTAAGTCGATGGATGGTTGTAACAAGCTGATAAGCGTCCACTTTCCATTGTTTGAGGTCAGTGACGAATTCTTTGTTGATTTGTTCTGGTTTATTCCATTCTTCGTTGTTGTATTTGTGGGTTGTTCTCCTGAATGTTTTGAAGTTTTCTCGATGTTGGGCCATTGAAGTTTCGTCCAAGGCTTGGGTGATTGTTGGAGGTAATTCAGAACCGTTGTATCGTTCTTCCTGTTCCTGTAGTCTCGTACGTTCGAGCTGACGTACAATTTCTTCCACTTCTTCTCTGGTGAAAACTTGTTGTGGTTGTTCATTGTTGTTGATATGTTCCATAGTATTTCCACGGTGCGCGGCTTTGAAAGATATAGGGAAGAAAAAAAAAAAAAAAAAATTTAAAATTGGAAAATAAAGCGTGGCTCTGAGAGCATCTACCACATTGGAAGTCGGAGTGGAGCCAACTGAGGTTGTTATAGGCACGACTAACAACGACAAATTGAGCGACAACTTTGATAAATTGAGCGACAACTTTGATTGTATTGAGCGACAACTTTGATAAATTGAGCGACAACTTTGATTGTTAGTCGTGCCTATAACAACCTCAGTTGGCTCCACTCCGACTTCCAATGTGGTAGATGCTCTCAGAGCCACGCTTTATTTTCCAATTTTAAATTTTTTTTTTTTTTTTCTTCCCTATATCTTTCAAAGCCGCGCACCGTGGAAATACTATGGAACATATCAACAACAATGAACAACCACAACAAGTTTTCACCAGAGAAGAAGTGGAAGAAATTGTACGTCAGCTCGAACGTACGAGACTACAGGAACAGGAAGAACGATACAACGGTTCTGAATTACCTCCAACAATCACCCAAGCCTTGGACGAAACTTCAATGGCCCAACATCGAGAAAACTTCAAAACATTCAGGAGAACAACCCACAAATACAACAACGAAGAATGGAATAAACCAGAACAAATCAACAAAGAATTCGTCACTGACCTCAAACAATGGAAAGTGGACGCTTATCAGCTTGTTACAACCATCCATCGACTTACGGAAACGACAAGAATACAAGCAAGAGCATGTACCGAATTATATGAAAACTTACAATACCTCAATAGCAACAATCGAACAACCTTCAATACTCAAAGTGACCGAGATACCTTCCTCACCACTATTCAACAAGCAGAACGACTCGCAGTCTTTGGATTTGGATCAGCAAAATTCCAGGAACAAGAAGCCCGAGAAATCGCACTCAAAGCACTCAAACTGCCAGCAAGTCTCAAACATCTGGAGTCCATATCAGCTGATGAAGGGAAAACAAAGGCATCATTCGACACATCTTTTGTTGAACAAATTCACAAAGCTCGATTTGAACAAAGAATTTTACAAAGCACCTCAAGCAACAACAAAGGATTCAGAGGGGGATACAACAGTGATTTCCGTGGACGAGGATCACGAGGTACAATTAATTGGCGTGGGAATGGAAGAGGACAATATTTTCATGGACGAGGAAGAGGACGGGGTGCGTCTTTCTCCCAACAAGGAAACAACACCTCAACAACAACAACAGCACCAACAACAACCGATTCAACATAACCCAACAATCGACCTCACTACAACATCTCTCACACACTCAACTTACAACACCAACACTTCCTCTATGTTCACTCCAACAACAACAACAACAACAGCAACAACAACAGCAACAACAACAGCAACAACAACAGCAACAGCACTATTCCATTCCAAAAGACGGCATTCTTCCCGGAGGTCGTTTAACAAGTTTCCAAAAAAATTGGGAAAAATTACAAATCACAAATGGCCCATATCGGTAGTACAAGAAGGATACAAACTACAATTTGCGAACCAACCAATACCTTGGAGACTCACACCAACAAAAACAACACCAGAAGATCAATCAGCAATCAACGATGCAGTACAAAAGTTTCTTACGGCCGGCATCATCGAACCCATGCCATCAGGATCAGAAGATTACCTCTCAAGATTCTTCACAATCCAGGAACCAAACAAAAGACGCCCGATATTAGATTGTCAACGATTGAATCAGTACATCCAATGCGATCACTTCAAGATGGAAGGCATACCAGCGTTAAGGGATCTAATCGAAAAAGGCGACTATTTATGCAAGATAGATCTAAAGGATGCTTATACAGTGGTACCCATCAATCCTCAATATCGAAAATTCCTCACTTTCAAAAACGAAGGCAAGGTCTACCAATACAAGTCTCTGGCATTCGGTCTCAATGTAGCTCCCAGGGTGTTTTCAAAACTGATTCGTTACGCTGTCGAACCATTAAGAAGAGAAGGTGTAAGGCTCGTATACTACCTCGACGATATCTGTCTCTTATCAAGATCAAAGGAAGATTTAGTGAAGACATCAACAAGGGTAATAAAACATCTAACGTCATTGGGTTTCATTATCAACCAAGAAAAAAGCATACTCACTCCTTCCCAAACACAGGAATTTCTCGGTTTTCAATTCAACACCAAGAAGATGATGATCACAGTACCATCACAAAAGATACGGAATCTACTGAAAAGGATCAAACAAGGCTCATCACCAATACCAAGATCATGCAGATGGGTAGCAAGTCTTCTGGGGAAAGTGACATCCATGTTACCAGCGATAGGAGAAGCACTTCTACACATACGACATATACAAAGGGATCTAGCACGCTCACTACTCCAAAATCACCAAAACTGGGAGAAGAAATGCCATCTCTCTCAAAAGAGCCAAGAAGAACTCCAATGGTGGAAGAAATTTGCAACGACAAAGAATGGTCTTCCGATACACACATTACCAGTAGTACCACCGACAATCACGATACATACCGACAGTTCAGGCACAGGTTGGGGGATCAGCTCTCCATTCATCAAGACATACGGGTTTTGGACAAAGGAGGAACGTTCAACATCAATAAACGTAAGAGAATTGAAGGCGATTTACTTTGCTCTGAAACTCCATGCAACAAGATTCAAAGGGTGTACGATCAGGATATGCACCGACAACATGACAGCGTTAAAATACACAACAAAATTTGGGGGAACAGCATCGTTTCTACTTCAGGATCTAGCAGTACAAATACAGGACATTTGCAACAATCACAACCTTCAAGTGACATATCAACATGTACCAGGAATAATCAACACAACTGCCGACCAATTATCACGAACAAAACAACCATTGTACGAACAACAGATACCACCACGGATGTTCCAGGAAATTCAAAGAAGATGGGGACCTTTGAAGATAGACGCGTTTGCAGCATCTCACAACAACCAGTTAGCAACATATTGGAGCCTGAGACCAGACCCACAAGCACAAGCACAGGATGCATTTCAACAACGTTGGCTGAAGAAGGGAATGTATCTGAATCCACCTTGGAAATTGATTCCTCGAACCATACAGATGATCAAGACACAGCATCTGAAACAAGTAGTATTAGTAACCCCTTATTGGCCGAGTCAATTTTGGTTCCCAATGATCTTACGAATGAGACATCTGGACCACCCAATCATCAAGCCAATCAACAACAGATTCTCCCTAGCCGCTTGGATATTATCAACAAAGGAAGACAAAAACAAGGTAGGATGTCTGAAGGGGATGTGGTATTTGTATGAGTCTTAATATGTAACGAGACAAAACGTAAGAATTTTATTAATAAAACTTAGTTAAAGAGAAAAAGGAACAAGTCCTATAAAAAACTCTTTTTATAAATAAACTATCAGATTACTCTGTAATCTGATCTCCACTATCGGATTATCAATATTCTAAACTCTAATTTGAATCTTTAAGTGTTGAATTACCACACTACCCCCTTCCAGTGTAGATCATTACTTCTACATTGTTTATATTTGTTTATGGGAACATATTGTAGTGGCTTATTTATTTTTTCTTTTCTTGTTGGTACCAATTGTTTGTCCACTTTTTCTTTTTCTTTGTTTCGCACTTTGTACTAGTTCATTTTGTGGTGATTCATTAATCTTATTCCAATATGTTTCTATAGGTTTTTGACTATAAAAATTATCAGCGGGTTCCCAAGTGTTATACGACGAGTCATAGTCTAACCATTTGACTTTATATATATACTTGTTTGTTTTAGGATCCTTTTTATGAGCTACAATTGCTTCAACGTCGTATGTAACTTCTTCGTTACCTTCATCTTCAATTACTGGCTTCAACTGTGATACTGTGTAGCTTTTAGGTAAGAGATCTCCAATAGTGTCTTTTAAGACGTATGTACCACTTTGTGTTTTTCTAACAACTTTGTATGGTCCTTCATACTGAGGGTCCATTTTAGATCTATATTTTTCGTGCACTTTTACTCTTACAAAAGAACCTTCAGGTAAATCCCTTTGTGCATGTTTCTTGTCAAACTTTGACTTTTGCAATTGGATAACCTTCATTGTCTTTTCTTCAATAGCAGGGAAGACAACCTCTCGTAGATCTTTGATCCTTTGGTTGACTTCTTCGGTTGTTAGTTCTCTTTGTTCACCAGTTTCTTCATTGTAGTTTTTGAAGTCATTCAGCCTTCGACCGAACATTATATTAAATGGAGGGGTATTCAATCTTTTTGATATTTTGTTATTCATGGCTAGTTGGACAGAATATACGAATAAATCCCATTCACCTGTTACACCTTCGACAACCTTTTTGATTGCTCTCATTGCTGTACCTACTGTTCTTTCAGCAGCGCCATTGGACTGTGGATAGTAAGGTGTGATTAACCTGTGGTCAAATCCAGCCTTACGTTTGAATCTTTCCATGACTTGATTGGCAAATTCTTTACCGTTGTCAGATTGTATGATTCTAGGTATACCAAAATCACAAAATACAGGGATCATGGTTTTTACTACTTCTTCAGCAGTTTTATTTTTTATAGGTCGTAGGATTACAAAACGGGTGCATATGTCTATCATGACTAGAAGGTATTTGTTTCCTCTGTCAGTTGTGGGAAGTGGTCCAGCCAAGTCAATTGCCCAATGATCACCAGGTAATTTAGCATGTACTGGTCTATGTGGATTATATCCTGCTTTTACAATATTGAATTTCTGACATTGTGGGCATTTTTTCACTAGGTTGATCGCTTGATCATAGAGTTTAGGCCAATGTATACCGTTGTTATGTATAGCTTTGATGATTGCTTCAGCACCAAAGTGTCCAAATAAATGTGCTTTTTCCAACAAATCTGCTTTTTCTTTTTCCGTTGGAGGTTCCATCATGTTGTTTTTCAGATAAGTTGTTGTTGATGCTCTAATGATCTTATCATTTTTTGATGATGCATATGTAGATGATTTGATTTTTTCCAATTTACCCTCACCCAGCTCTTTTTCAGTGGGAAAAAGGCGTGATAAAGCATCTGGAAGAACATTGTCCATTCCTGGGAGGTGTATGATGGTGAAATTGTAATTCAAAATCGTATCAAACCATTTGGTAAGCATGGCATTGAGGTCTTTTTGTGTATGGATATACACCAATGCCTTATGATCAGTATGGAGTGTGAAATGTCTACCCCATAGGTGTTGATGGAATTTATTGAGTGCAAACACAATGGCAAGCAACTCACGTTTGGTAGTACCATATCTTCTTTCAGATGGCGATAAGGATCGTGCTATAAAACCATTGTAGGATACTTTTTTTGGTGGCGGGGTCAATTTGATACATTGCAGCACCTATACCTACATCTGATGCATCAGTAGCGACATGGAAAGGTAAATCTGTATTGGGAGGGTGTAAAATAGGAGAAGCATGTAGAGCATTCTTCAAATTATTGAAGGCAACTGCATGATCTTCTGTCCAGAGTTTACCTAATTGTCCAGGTACATTGCGTAATCCATCCAAGGTGTGGGTCAAGACTGATATACGAGGTATATGCGCCCTGAAATAATTTACCAAGCCGAGGAATCTTTGGACATCTTTACCTGTACGAGGTGTTGGCCAATCCATAGTATTAGCTACTTTGCGTGGATCAAGATATTTACTACCTCTGGTAGAAACACAAAATCCTAACAGATAAATGGTTTGTTGAGCAAAGTGACATTTTTTAGGATTAAGTACTAAATTGACATTTGTCAATTGATCAATGACCAACTTGGTGTGTTCCATGTGTGTTTGCATATCGACACTGTAGATCACAATGTCATCTACGAATGTGGCAACAAATGTATGAAATGGAGCCTGTGTGAATAACTTTGTCATCACTCTTTGGAATTTGGATGAAATAGGTTTCAAGCCAAATGGACATCCACGAAACATATATTGTTTACCATCAACTGATGTGAAGGCGGTTTTATGTCGATGTGGTTTGTAAATAGGAAATCTGTGAAATGCATTAGTTAAATCAAGTGTACTAAATACATTTGCACCTTTTAGTTTTTCAAAAATACTATCGATCTTTGGTAAAGGGAACTTATCCTCTTTCAAGTATTTGTTGATGTGTCTGGGATCAAGACAAGGACGTTTATCAGTATAATTACCAGCAGAATCTTTTTTGGGTGCTAGTGTAAGAGGGCTATTCCAACGATTATCCACATTACTTGGTACTTCAGTGATGATTCCTTCGTGTAACCATTTATCCACTGTTTCTTGCACCTTTGGTTTCAATGTATCAGCAATGGGATATTGAGCACGATATCCAACTGCATCCACTGGTGTATCCAAATAAATTATGGCATCAGGGTGAGTACAGAATGTGCTTGTAGGAATACTTTGATTTTTGTCTATACTTTCTTTAATATAGTGATCAAATGTAGATCGTTCGGATGTGGAACCATAAGGATGATTATTAGGTACTGGCACATCTTTGAAAGGATTTTCTTCTTCATCTTTACTAGGTGGATCCCAAGTTACTGCTAATCCAGTAAGACCTACACCTAATAATGGCATCAAATCTGTACCGATACTCATGGATCTATTATATGCAAGATCCATTACGACAAATTGAAATGTAAGATGTTTGCCGTTGTATTCTAATTTTAGTTTAGGTGTTAATCCATAGGCAGTGGTAGTGGTTTTTGCATCAGCTAAATAAATAGGATTTTTTGTAGAGGGACTTTGTAATATATCAATATTATTTTTTAAACAAAATGATTTATTTAAAGAAGAAAAATTTGCACCAGTATCTACTAATGCTAAGATCGGGACGTTCTCTACATAAATAGGTACGTTAATTTCATCTTTGATCAATTGATCATCTGTTCGGTTTTTCTTCTTTTTTCCCTTACATTCAAGTTTGTCATCATAGATGTCCATGTCATCCGTCAAACTTGCCGTGATGGCTTCCAAATTGTCATCCAAGACATCACTTTTCTTGATGGCCGCACGAGCAACTCTGTTCACTCGTTTTGGACAAACACTGTTATGTCCCGGCTTGTAGATTTGACCACAACCATTTCCACAAGACACTCCCTCAGGATTCTTGTTGATAAATTTTCCTTTGGGGGCCCATTTTGAAGCTGATGTGCCATTGGCCACACCGGAGTCTCTATTATTAAAAAATTTTTTAATAGGCTGAGCTTCATGATGATGATGATGATACTTAGCAAATTTTCTTTTTTGTGAACTTCCTGAGCCCACTGGTTTCATGTTCAAATTTTCGAACAAATTGAATAATTCAGGCACACTCATTTTGTGTGCTGGTTTGGCCGCGACGTTGACAACATCTATCACTTTTTGTTTCCAAACACTGGGTATGTTATCAAGAAGCATATGGAGAATAAACTCCGTGACCGTAATCTTCTCTATTTCTAAAGAATTAATCATACCAGAAAATTTCTTAAGGAAATCTTGGAATGATTCATCACTTTGTGATTTCATACCAGCAACCTTGTTAAGGTTCTTGGCTCTTTGTTGAGGCGTGTTAACACACTCAAACAACCAAGATTTGACCATTGGCCAAGTGACATTTGTACCCCTTTGGATACCATCAACCTTTGCACTATAATAAGTACCATAAGTGTTACCTAACAACAAAGGAAAGAAATAACTGTGTTCTTCTTCCACATTGATGTTTTGGCTGCAACAATACTTTTCCAAATGAGCCATAAATTCTTTCACATTGTAAAAGATATGCCCATGAGGCTTGATTGCCACTTCATCATGAGAAAGTAAACGAGGCATGTCCCCAATTGGGTACCCATGATTGCGTTTCACTGTGTTAACAGCTACTTGCTTGACAAAAGATGCTTCCCCTGGGAAACGTTTTGCCACATAGGCTTGGCATTTTTCCAACTTATTCCAAGCTGCATCTACTTTCTCTGCCATACCATCTTCTTCAGTACGGTTAATGAGATGCTCTTCATACTCATTTTGCAAATCATCAATATCCTGTTTCAACCTCTTGATGATCATCTTGCTGCGCTCGATGAGATGTTGGTCATCAATCACCATGTCTTCAACATTGTTGTTGACGAGGTTGGTAATTGTTTCTTCCACAACTTGTGTGAAAAAGGAGAAGAATTATCTGACATGATGTCATTGTTGTTGGTGTTGTTGATAATGTTGTTGTTGTTCATGTTGATAGTGTTGTTGTTGTTGTTGTTGTTGAATTCGTTAAAAAAAATGTGGTATTTGTATGAGTCTTAATATGTAACGAGACAAAACGTAAGAATTTTATTAATAAAACTTAGTTAAAGAG
Source organism: Halteromyces radiatus (assembly GCF_025201355.1). Classification (NCBI taxonomy): domain Eukaryota; kingdom Fungi; phylum Mucoromycota; class Mucoromycetes; order Mucorales; family Cunninghamellaceae; genus Halteromyces; species Halteromyces radiatus. The sequence goes on along the minus strand of NW_026251696.1, from coordinate 804,564 downwards.
AAAAAGGAACAAGTCCTATAAAAAACTCTTTTTATAAATAAACTATCAGATTACTCTGTAATCTGATCTCCACTATCGGATTATCAATATTCTAAACTCTAATTTGAATCTTTAAGTGTTGAATTACCACAGGGGAAATCAATTATTTATCAACATCTACAAGGAAAGGCACTCAAGATGCGTATGACAACGGTTGGAAACTTTGGCAACAATGGTGTTTAAAACAAGTCCCTCAGAAAGATCCACAACAGTATGATGTAACCCACGTATTTCAGTTTTTATCCACCAACAGTCATTATAGTTGTACTCACCTAAATACACTACGTTCTTCCATCGCTTCAGTATTCCGTATATTACATCCAGAAGAAATACCAATTGCATCACAACCTCTTATTCAAGATTTTTTCGCAGCAAAACGGAAATCAGAAGTAAAGATTCCCACCACTCAACAATTATCAACCTGGGATACAGACAAGTTAACAACATATATTAAATCTACATGGCCGTCATCGGAAGAGTTACAACTCTGTTACCTTCAACTCAAGACACTTGCTCTACTTTGCTTATCAACGATGGCAAGACCGAGATCGGATATAGGAAGACTACAATCTAGAGATGTTCAATTTCACTTCAATCAAGGAAAAATCAGTAGTGCTACTATTCATTTTAGGGAACCCAAGGAAACACAAATAAAGACCTCCCAACTTGGTACAATACAAGATCAACAACTATGCCCAGTACATACATTATTTACTTTCGTCTCCAAGACACAACATTTACGTACAACACTAGCTGAAGATCACACCTTGTTTTTGGCCTATATACAGAAACCGGAGAAGATCACGTCGATTCGTCCATCAACTGCAGCAAATTGGTTAAAGGATGTCATGTCTAGGGCAGGGGTGGATACCATAGCGTATAAAACACACTCAATCAGATCAGCAGCGAGTACCAAAGCGGTTGAAAAAGGACATTCAATTCAAGCTATCAAGGAACATGCAAATTGGAGTCTCAATACCAATACCTTTGAAAAATTCTACTATAAACCTAGGAAACAAGCATCATCAAGTACAAGAATAACAAATTCAATTTTATCTACGGAGAACTCTACCACATTGGAAGTCGGAGTGGAGCCAACTGAGGTTGTTATAGGCACGACTAACAATCAATATGTTGGCGAAACGAAGACTGAAGATGTGGTAGATGCCCGCCCCTGGTACCGTCGTTTACTCCATTAGTTTAGTATTATTTAGTTAATTTTAGTTTCTTCATTAGTACCCTTCCCAAAAAAAAAAAAAAAAAAAAAAAAAAAATTGAATTGTATAACTTAGCTAGCATTGAAAGATATAGGGAAGAAAAAAAAAAAAAAAAAAATTTAAAATTGGAAAATAAAGCGTGGCTCTGAGAGCATCTACCACATCTTCAGTCTTCGTTTCGCCAACATATTGATTTTTGACACAACGATGCCTTTTTCTTTTTTTTTTTTTTTTTTTTTTTGCTGGCATCCAAAGATCATCCAGAAATCAAAGTTGTCGCTCAATTTGTCGTTTTTGACACAACGATGCCTTTTTTTTTTCTTTTTTTTTTTTTTTTGCTGGCATCCAAAAATCATCCAAAAATCAAAGTTGTCTCATAAATCCATTTACATTTGTCGCAAAGCAGTTACACACATGCGTGTACTAGAAATCATCTGCGTGCACCATGAAAACGGTTGGCGTGTGCCAGAAAACCATTTGGCGTGTACTAAAAAACCGTTTGGCGTGAGGTAGAAAAATGATTCACGTGTGCCACAATTCATTTGCACGTCAACTTTTTTTATTTGCACGTTAAAAAAATCCTGCCACCCGCCAAGCGAACGGAAAAAACCAGTACAGTCATTCCGGAATTAGATGTCGCATTTTTAGAAAATGATGTCGCCTCACCAGAAAAAAGATGTCGTGATTTTAAAAAATAAAAGTCGTACTCTTCGAAATGAGATGTCGCCCAATTTGATTTTCAATGTCGCAGTATTTGTCGTTGGAGTTGGCGCACCTAATGAATAAACATTACTTAACTAAAGTACTATAAAAAATTCAGTTTTTATTGGAGGTTTAAATAAAAAAAAAAATACATAAATATCAACACAAATAAGAAGGAATAACTAAACTACAATGTCTAATCTACATAGGCAATTTCTTCAGACAATCGGCAAAACGAGCAGCAGAATATCGGGCATAACCTTGAAGATCTTTGTGAGTCACCATATGGCAAGCTTCCCTTATCCTTGTTGTAAGAGTTTCTTCTTCCATGAGTAGACTTCGCTTTGTTGAATACTTCACCTTGGACCAAAATTGTTCGATGGGATTCAGTTCTGGGGAGTAAGGTGGAAGGTAGACACAACGATAGCCACGTTCTTCAATTATCGTTTGAATTTCCACTGCCTTGTGAATTGGTGCGTTGTCCATAACCAGGTAAAAGCCTTTAAATTCAGGGTATCGATCCATAACATCCATAGTCTCCATTAAATAGTCCACATAATGTCCAGTTGTTGTTCCTGTTGTCCTTTTTGTCGTTGTGTTTTCTCCATTTCTAAGCCGTTTTTGCCTTTTTCGTTTAGTCCCTGGTTTTCGAATACTGATATTGACAATCCCAGCAACAGATATGGCACCTAGTATTGTATGAGATGCTACCGTGTTTTAGCCACCTTCACCTTTTTCCGCCCACCCATATGTTCGACGCTGGTTGATGTTGAAGGCTGCTTCATCTATAAAAACGCAGTTAGTAGTGAAGTCCATGTCAGTGTTCATCCATTTTAGTACCCATTCGTACCTTTTTTCGATCGTTTCATCGCTGTTTCTTGCCAAAGAATGGAAATGAGACTTCTTGAGAGATAGATTGCATTCATTTTTCATAAATTCATGCACCACAGTTTTCTTGACAACCAGTCCTTCGAATTGCTTTGTAAGACTATTGACAGCTTGATCGATGATCGCCGAGGGATTGTCGTCTATGAATTCAATAAGATGTCGTTTGTGTTCGTCACCTAATCTTGATTTCGGCCCAGGTTTCTTTTTGTTTTTTCCAGGTTCGTCTTGCTGTCCAGATTCTTTGTATGCTTTAATCCACCGTTGAGCTGTTCGTGCATCCACTCCGTATTCCTTACCTGCCTTGGCTGCCGACACAAGTTTTTCAAGATGATAAGTGATGACAAGAGATTTGACGTCTTCCGAATGTACGTTGTAGTTGCGTCCTTTGGATTTCGCCGTTATTTCCATTTGTTGTTGTTGCATCATAACTTCGTCTTGTTGGTCTTCCTCGCGTTGATTTTGTTCATTCTGACACCTTGTATAAATTTCCATGTTAGTGAGTGATTCCAATTCTTTGTCCAGCTCAGGATAATCAGCAGCCATAGGATCATTCCCATCTTCATCAACAATATTCCCCTGACCATCATCGAATAAAAATTTGATGTCCATTATAGATAACACACAAAAAAAAAAAAACAGAATCCAGACAAGGTAAATAATAACAGGATTGCTCCGCTCACGACTTTTCTGACTGGTTTTTCACAACTTTTTGCGCCACACAACTTTTTGCGCACGACTTTTTGCGCACGACTTTTTGCGTACAACTTTTTGTGCACAACTTTTTGTATCTTCCCGTTTAAAGACACTCGTACAAAAGACATCTTTATTATTATATTCCAATACAAAGGAAATAATTTTTACTATCTTTCGTGTATAATAAAACCTCTTCTCTGTGTGTTAAAGCATCGAATTATTGTATTCAAATTTATTACACTAAATGAAATGTTTTAAGAAAGTAAACGCATTATACTTACTTTCGCTTCTTTCTAAATTCCTCTTTTTTGTTCTCTCTTTTTCTTTTAGGCGCTCTCAGGATTAAACGTATCTTCTTTGCTGTTGCTGTTCGAGGTGTGACTGGAGAGGACGGTGAAGAAGATAGTGGCGATACATATGAAAATGGAGATTCCGATAACATGGGAGATGATGGAGAAGGGGACGATAAGTGTGGAGAAGGGGACGATAAGTGTGGAGAAGGGGACGATAAGTGTGGAGAAGGGGACGATAAGTGTGGAGAAGGGCACGATAAGTGTGGAGAAGAGGACGATAAGTGTGGAGACACGGATAGATGTGTGGATCGTGGTGGTGGAGAAGGTACCCGTTTGAAGGAAGATAGAGATCGTATTAGTGGTGAAAACGATAGTTGTGGAGATGGTACTGTAGAGGATGGGGAAGAACGTAGCGGCGAAACATAAGAAAAGGAAGATTCCTGAATTGACGTGGGAGATGATGGAGGAGGAGGTGATAAGTGTGGAGACGTGGACAAACGTGTGGATCGTGGCGGTGGTGATGCTGATTTGCTTGGATATGATGACAGCGATCGAGATGATGGCGATGATTTCGTATAATTCGGAGCAGGATATTCTACAAGTTTATAGAATACATAGATTGTGTTTACCACTTTACCATGTATTTTTTTACCATTTATGTTTTTCATTCTTCCTGCCATGTTGTCCGCTATATATTTCTTTCCGTCTACGTTCATGTAAGAGTAAAAATGGCCACCAATAGCCGATTGTGCTAAAATTCTGCCGCAGATTTCATAGTAGTTGTAATCTATAACGACGCTTTCAGGATAGTCATACTGATCTTCATTTGATTGTGATATTATTGCATCATTGATGGTAAGGAAGCTTGCCGGAAACAGTACTTCACCCTGTCGATATTTGTCCTTATTGAATAGTATTCCAACTGGTTCGTCATCCTTTTTCCGTATGACTTCGAATGCTTTGATTGACCGATGATCATTGAAAATGACAGAGAAATATTCTTGCAAAGGGCCATCATCTGTTATTGCATGATATACAAGTTGGCAGTCTGAAAGGTTGTGCTTTTCGAACCCATTTTCCCATAAGTACTCCCTTGCAAATTTTGTTCCTAGGACAAATTGCTCTTTCTCGGAATACTTTTTAAGTATGCTGATGAAATAAGAGATTCCTTTTTCATCTGCGTCATAAGGCAATACGTTTGGTAGGATAATCCTAAGTACGATCTCAATGACACAATCAATGTAACAGGAGTTGCTTTCCCACCGAGCCAAAGAAAGCTTGTCGTCATTTTTGTTTTCGCTGTCATTTATCCTGTCAACTACCGACTTTCGTATTTGCTTTTGTTTCTTCGTTGGCCGACCTTTGGGTTTGATATTTTGGGGCAGAATGAGTTGACGACTAACTGATGGCATTACTTCCTTGGGACCACTGTCATCGATGATGTTTTGAACTATCACAGACACCTTGCTAACTACCTCATTTAGCGCAGAAGTTGGGAGCTTTTCCAATAAGCTACGAATATTGTCCATGGCAGCTTCGTGATCAACGATCAAACCGGTTTCCAGTGTTATGTGGGAGCTTCCTATTTCTAATAAGCAGAAACGGTAGGGTCAGAATACATTATCGTAATTATACTGTAATATAAAACAATATATGCTGTAATTGCAAAAGAATGACTGTGAAGCTATACCTTCTTTCTTCAAATGCCAGAACATGTCTATATCGTCAGCTATCAGTACGCCGGGAAGAGTATGTTTGCATAAAAGTCCATAGCTGCTACGAGCAGCACAATTACATTCAGATTCTTCACCAACAGTATCTCTCTTTCGATATTCATTGTAAAGTAAATTCAGCGCGAAATGAGATATTTTCCCTACTATGTCCTTGAAATATTTTTCTTCATAGAGATTCACTGGACTGGACTCCATTTCAAATTCAAACCTAATCCTCTGTTCCCGAAACTAACATAAGAAGAAATGGGATTTATATTCACTTTACTACAAAAAATTTTGATGATATGGAGTTGGTACTGTAGTTTACCTGATCAGTGAGCCACTGCCCCACCTTTCCTGCCAAACTGCCTACACTCATCTTCCTTGCAAGCATTGTCTTTAAAGACGAATGAGCACTTTCTGCCCTTTGGGTTGTCCTTGTTCCGTAGTGCCTTACGGTTTCACACCACGGTCCTCCCCACTTGTGCTTGATAGATAAAAGCCTTTTTTACAAAATAAAGTAAAGCAACGTTAAATATATCACTATGATAAAGCAAGAACCATAACGGTACTTACTGATCGAGTTGCTTTCGCAGTTTTATGTTATTTAGTGATAAATCGAAAGTTGATAGGAGCACCTTTGTGTTGTTGACAAAGTTGTCCTTGTCCTTGTCGTAAAAGAGCATGTTTATCACCGATCTACATTTTACTTCCTTCCCTTTGTCCTAATTTGGTAATGAACAAGACTATAGTTACCGCACAATTGGAGTAATCAGTACTGTACTTACGTGTTGGCCATTTTCATTTCTAAACGATCCTTCATAATTTTTTCGGAAGTTGTTCGAAATGTGCCAAACACACAGCATGTGATGGCATTCAGGGAAGGTCGTTTCGATTGCTTTTTCGAGTGCCACATCCTGATCGGTGACAATGATCTGCAATAAATAAAAAGAAATTAGTCTTTACTCTCCTTATCGTCTCATACATAAGTTACCTTCGTGTTGATGTCGTTCTTTCCCCATACTGCATTTTTAAAAGTTTCGAGCGCCCAGGCGTAGTTGCTTTTCACTTCACTGACCATCAGGATGGTCGCAGCAACGAAGGTTGTCAAACGATCCTTCCCCAGGTTGGTGAAGCCAACGATGTTGACGAGTGGCAACTTCAGATCGTTGGTATTGTATGTGGCGTCAACCAGCAAAACCTCCCCAAAGCGTCTCGTAAAGTCGACCGCCTGATGATGCATTATTAAGATGGCACGAAAGGCACCAGACTTGCCCACCTTCACATCGATAAAGAAGCCATCTTCCTCCATTCTATTCAACTTCTTTACCAACTTTTCATCCTGGCTGCTATTGTCGTTTTCCTCCTTTCCCATGCGTTGCTTGATGTTATAAACATCTTTAGCAGTGGTAATAATTTCCTTGTCTTTACGCATGGTGGCAACGATCTTTGATGGCTCAACCCCTGAATCCAGCATGCTGACAATAGTCTTCTTCGATTCGTCGCCTAATCTTCTTGCTGAGGGAATTATTGAAGCTGTAATAAACGCATTGGTAATCGTGGGATGGCCATGTTCCTCGATAGATTCCATGTTAAATTGGTTGACGTTACTGGCGTCAATGACCAATCCCCCATGAAGATTGATCTTCGAGATGCGCCATTCTTCTTCTACCTTTTTTGCATACACTTTCCAGGAACAAGTTTCAGTAAGTTTGCTTGTTCTTCCCACACGAATTCTTTTCTCAGGGTCCACATTATTCTTATATCCATATCTATGTCGGCAGTAAAAGTACACGGTTCCATTGGTATTGTTAAATGACCTGGTGACTCCGAAGCCATTTTTTTGGGCGAAACGCCTAATGTCGGTATCAATGCTTTCCTTATCAGAGTATTGTCTACCAATGAGTGCCTGACTGATCATTTTAACGAAATTGAGGTGAATAGTATAATAAAATGTAAAAACTATGAAGAAGAGATGATATAACGATTCTCACGCAGGATATAGAGTATGACGAAAATTTGAACCTAAAAAGTTGTAAACAAAGGCTTGTACACAATACTCTTCTTTATTCATACCAAAAAGGTTGCTCTCTTCTCTACTTATCATTGTAATGAAAAAAATGATACAATAAATTTCATGTACTGTAGCATCAAACTTTTTGCATAAAACGTTTTGCATAAAATGTTGTGCGCAAAAAGTTGTGCGCAAAAAGTTGTACGCAAAAAGTTGTACGCAAAAAGTCGTGCGCAAAAAGTCGTGCGCAAAAAGTTGTGTGGCGCAAAAAGTTGTGAAAAACCAGTCAGAAAAGTCGTGAGCGGAGCAATCCTGTAACAATATTCTCATCGTTTTCTTTTTCATCGAAAGTTTCTTCTACCATTTGTTCATCAATTCCTTCAGGCATTGTAGTATTCGCATCCAATGAGACAATGCTTGCGTTTGTTGTCACGTTCGTGCGAAGTTTATCACTGTGTTCCTTCATATGCTGGTCGTTGCTTGTCTGGTTTGTTGCTTCCACCTTCTTTTCATTGTCACGAATTGCTGCTAGTCTAACGTATTCATCCAAAGCTTCCTTTTCTGACCGAGTTTTTTCTTTGCAATGACGAGCATAGTGACCTTTGCCTTGACAATTGTAACAGGTAACATTTGCCATTCGGGGACAGTTTCTTCTAATATGACCTGATTCTTTACACCCGAAACAAATAGGAGGAGCACCACGGTATGAAGCACTCACTTCCATATCCCATGGTTCTAAATAGAGTCTACGATCTAGCGTTTGCCATTGAATGTCCTTAATGGGTTTGGTATCTAGGAGTACCAGAGCGTCACCTTCAAAGTATCCACGATTAGTTATCTTCTTGATCTGACAAACTTTGCCATAGCGTCGTAGACCATCGAGGAGTTCTTTGCAAAGAACATCGTCAGGAAGAAAATAGGGAAGTTGACTCAAAGTTAATCTTACTAATTGATCGGATGTGCCTTCATTAGCCGGAGTACCTTTGTAAAGGATGTTGTTGCATACTACCCCTTGTTGGATGGCCTTCTTTCTGTCAGCAGGGTGTACAAATTGTACTTCGATCAAGAGTGTAGTACTTGTTTGATAGCTGTACCTAGTTACTCGACGAGCTCCTTTCAAACGCCCAACTTCTTTGGCCACTAGATCAAAAGCTTCGGTATAGTGATCGAAATCTTGTTTGCGCAATTCAAAATACACTGCCTCAGTGTAAGTAGCACATTGGAGGATCGCAGCTGCCTTGCGTGCAATCATTTTTTGACTAATGTCGTCTTCTTCCCACAATGTTGTGTATTCCAGTCGTTCCTTGACACCAAACTCATCTTTTCGAGGAAGTCCATTTGGGATCCGTTTGTGTTTGAGCCCAGATTTAGCTACGACACTCCACGAACGTTGACCTATGTCTGAGGGACCTTCCCCTGAAGGAATGTCCATGTCCATGTTCGACATGACTACCGGTTGTTGTTGTTGCTGTTGCAGTTGTTTGTTGTTATACTATGGATAAACGTTTAGCCGACCAAAAGTGAGATTAGTCGGGAAGAGAGGCTTTTTGGTTGAATTCATTTCCGAGCTTGATTTTTGATCGTTCGAAGGAGTTGTAACAGCTAGCAAATTCTGAAATATTGGATTATAAATTTCCGATTTCCAGATTCTAGGAGATATCATATTTTGCATTTATAGCTTTTGGAAAATCAGATAATTTAAGAAATTGAACTCTGCAAAATAAGGACCATGGTCTATTCCATAAAGGGTAATTTAATTTATATGTTCCAAATTTGGCAATGAATGCAATAGAAGAACCAAATATAGTAATAATTTCGTGTGTCTAATTTTATTTGTTATTTAAAGTATTTATTTTTGATAATTACCAACCTTGGATTAGTCAAGCATAATTTCCATATTTAGGTACCAAAACTGCTCTATTCTTGCCAAATAGAAAATCTGGAAATAGTTCTGCTTTAAATCTAAAAAAATCAGAAAAGGATCCTTTGCAACACTTTGAAAAATTAAAATCCCAATACATATATTTCGTTCTTTGACAATATGAGATATCCTTTTGGAGGATCAAAAATCAAGCTCGGAAATGAATTCAACCGAAACCGTTGGGACTTCTCTTTCGCTTAAAGATTACTACCACCATCGGCAAAACCATTTAAGCGTTACAACTTTACTATTTTATATCAAAACACCATCCAAAACTACATATTCACAGCCTACTACATCCAGATAGTCTGCTGTATCAATTCCGAGCTTTTTCACGGCAAAAATGACAAGTCCTGGAATTAATGTCCATCATCATGCGAATGATGAATCATGGGCACAGAAGGTGGCGAAGGGACTTCAGGCAAAGGTCCCAGCGCCTATGAATTCTAAGGATCTGATGGGTGATCAGATCCACTATACTGCGGTGACCCTCTATGAAGACGAACAACTGAAGGATCAAATAAGAATCCATAGAGCTGAACAGATCATTCAACAAACGTTGGAAGAAGAAGCGGTTCTGTTTGAACTACCAAAAAGGGAATTCACCACGCTTACGGAGGCGTATACTCTTATCCAAGATCAAATAGGAATTATTGATGGGGTTACACCTCTAAACCGATTTGGCTCTAATACCAGAGGCAACCTTTTATTAGAAGTAACTTTTGTTGAAAGTCAACATGCAAGTGATGCGATTGAAAAAGGAATTACTATCAACGAAGTGAACTACAGGGCAAGCCCTACCAGACTTAATGGGTCAACGCAACCACCACGCATGACCAGAGTGTTTCTAAACTATGTGCCCAAGAAACAATCAGTGTTAAAGGAAGGTATTCTTGAATCAATGAAATTTTATGGCAAAGTATGTGAAATCAAGAAAATGATGAATGGAAACTTCTTTGAAGGTCAAGTATCTATCCTCCTTGACACCAATGATGATGGTGTAGACAAGAAATATCGCCCGCTGCAACGAATGTTATATATGGCTCATTGGGATAGATATATTCCTGCTACATTTAAAGGTGCTCCACCAGTATGTTATCAATGCAGACAGGCAGGACATATTCGCAAAGAATGTCCAGTGATGAAACAAATTACCTGCTCTCGTTGTCTCGAAAAAGGACATACCGCCAAATTCTGTCAGATGAACAAGGAAGATTTTAACATGGCATTGGAACAATACGAACAGATAAAGCAAAAACAAGAGCTACAACAAAAGGAGCAAATGATATCAACAGAAGAGAACTCTACTCCTTCATCACCCAATGATAAAATTCAAAATGCGATGCCAACACCATTACCAGTGGCTTCATCATCAGAAAGGTCAACTTCTTCGTCACATAACTCAGTATCAGAAGATGAAAGAATGGAATTGGATAACCAAAAGGAGGTCTCTCATGAAGAAAAGAGGGATACAGTAGTGTTGGGGATTCAGGGTTCCAAGTATGCACCAATCACTACAAGAACCACCATGGATGTGGACCCAGAAGAATCATCTTCCATTGATAACAAGAAAGGCCGAGTGATTAACTCAACCAAAGAGATGATGGCACTGAGCTCATCCAAAACATACAGAAGACTTGCACCACAAACCACAACAGCCTCGACAGCCACTATAGTTCCTCTCTCTTCAACGGCATCACAAAGGAAATCGAGGCTCAATACTTTGACTACCTCTTCCTCAAGGAAGTAAAGTAGTTTGTTTTCAATTTTATTTTATTTTATTTTATTTTATTTTATTTTATTTTATTTTATTTTATTTTATTTTATTCTCTTGTATTCTATTTTATTCCCCTTTCTTCAAATCCCTAAAAACAAACAAAAACACATATCACCTCAAAACCCATGATCAACAACATCCATATATCTACTTTGAATATTAGAAGCATATTCAAAACAACACACACCTCCACACAAAGAGAAATAGCTCGCTACTTTCGATCGAACCTCCATCCACGCACAGACGTCCTTTGCTTACAAGAGCTCAAAAGTAACCGCCTACAACAACAACATTTACTGGAAAACGATATCACCACCCTATCTTATTTGTTCCCCAACATGGATTGCTTGTTCTCTCGTCATACGGCAATTATCTGCATCAACCCACAATTACATCTGACCAATCAAGCGGTAAGTACAGACGAAAGATGTACCTCTGCAACCATCATTAACTCCTCAACAGAGGAAGGAATCTGCCATATCACCAATTTCTACGGCCCTGCTCAAAACAGCGATAAACCTGATTTCTATAAGAACTTCATACGGAATCCACAACTGACAAACCCTCCTCTACCAGACAAACATATCTTAGTAGGAGATTTCAACCTTCACCTATACCAGACGGAACACAATGCTTCAGACACTAAAGAATGGATTGAATACATCCACATGCACTTCGTCGACATATACAAACACCAACAGGTCAACAAGGGCAAAGTATACCAACCAGCGCCAACATTCCATCGATACGGTCTTAGATCAACGCTAGACTACATCTTTGCAACACCAGATTTGTCTTCGCAGCTAGTACAGAGTCAAATATCATACCTTCCCTCAAGTTGGACTGATCACCATATGCTCACCACTACCTTGATGCTTCAGACATCTATCAACTATGGACCTGGGGTTTGGCGTTTCAATCCTCAACTGGACTCGGATCAAGATTTTATAGAAGCACTTCGAATGATACTAGATAGATACCTCAAGGACAAGGATCTTACTTCGGTCGATCGACAGACACTTTGGGACGAAATCAAAACTAAGATTAAAAGTTTTACGGTTAAATATACATCACAAAAAAACCGAAAATTAAGATCTAGATTGGAAACCTTACAAAAACAGAGGGAACAGACATCCACACCCAAAACACTGACAATGATCGAAGATGAACTGGACTCACTTTATCAACAAAAAGTGGAACAACTCATAATCAGATCTAATACCACATGGACAGAACAAGGAGAAAGAAACAACAAGTATTTCTTTGGAGTCTTGAAAGCAAGGACAAAACAAAGGACAATGACAGCGGTTCAGAATCCAACCACTGCACACATAGCCACAGATTCCCAAGCCATCATCATGGAAGCAAGGAACTACTACAAATCCCTATACAGCACTGATCCAGTCGACACAGAAGCCATTGACCATCTGATAGCAAACATCCCTTCTTCTGCGGCTCTGTCTGAGACAGAGCAATCTCAATTGATGACCTTGGTAACTAACGAAGACATAGAACACCTTTGTGGTGTCTATAAGATAGATCTGAATGATCTATCTTAAAATCAACATTTTGTGTAACAGCTGTCATTTATATGTTAGGGAGTTTTTTATTGCGTTAGCTTTTTCTCTCACTTTATTCTCATTCAATAAAGATATACTTTTGTCTCACTTATTTTTTATTTATTTCTTCAACTATCACATTTTTTTAAGTGAATACAACAACCAACATCAACAACATGAACAACAACAACAATATCACCAACAACAACACCACCACCAGCGACAACATGTCGGATCTCTCTGCTCCTTTCTTTGTTCGTTCGCCTTTGGAAAAAGCCAAAGATTCTTTGGCAATTTTGACTAAAAAAATTGATGAGTTGGATGATCGTCTTTTGGCAGCAGCCCAAAGCAACGAACCAACCGATGATTTGATGGAGGAACTTCATCAAAAAACGAAGTCTCTCAATGACTTCAAATACCAACTGCACCGCAGATTCCCTGATGAGCCTGCTTTTGGTATCCAGGAAATGAATAACCAAAATGTGGTTAAAATCGCTGGACCAGTGACATTTCCTAGGCTTAAAGAAATGCCCTGCTTAATGTCTCCCCGTGAACGTGTGCCTAAGGGATATGGTCATGTTTATCACGACGTGGCTGAATTCATTGAAACCTTTGAAACAAGGGTGGAATTGTATGAGTTAGACTTGGATCAAGCTACTCGCAAGTACATTCCTTCAGTCATTGGGAATGACTACAAAGTCTTTTTGGCTACTAAGTGTAGTCAAATTAATGACCCTACTACCACTTGGGCAATGGTAAAAGGATGGCTTTTGGAGTATGCTAATACTCCTAAGCAGCAAATCCGAAAGGTTCAAAATCTAGTTGATATGGAACCCAGGGATGATGAGGACTTTGATATGTTCGGTGCTCGCTTCCTTGCTGCGTGTAACGCTTACAAAGGAGAAGGATTTTCTTTGGAGGCAACCTTATTTTTAGGTACTGTTTCCAAGATGCCATCTTACTGGCGGCGCAAGATTTTGGATAAGATTGTCAATTCCGACTCCTCTGTATTACATATGGAGGCAAGCGAAATAGTGAAATTCCTTTCTGGTATGGATCTACAAGCTCGTACGAAGAAACGACATCATCATGATGATCATCATGAAAAGCGTGCTCATCCTACGCAAAGAGGTACCAAGGTTTCCTCTAAACGTACTTCTGGACCAGGGTATGAAAAAGGACCTAATGGAGGCGTCCTTTGTCGAAGAGGCTGTGGTGAAACCTACATGCCTGGACACAAATGTGCTGGACACAAAAACAAAGTTTTTGTGAACCCCACAAAGAAAACGGCACGCTCTGCCACTAGGAGTGTTGCTGCTCAACAAGATGTTGTTGACACTGTTGCCTCTGTCTTCAACAACAAGATGGATCTGGACGATGCTGATGATGATGTTCATCACGACATCTTAGATTGTAAGTCAATCACAAAGAAAATGAAACAAAAGAAAATAAAAGAAAATAAAACAACACAAATTGACAAAGAAATTAATGTTGCCATTTCTGTAGAGAATCAAAGAATCTTCGGTTTTCTGGATACTGGTGCCAATTTTTCTTCTGTTAATAAAGCTTTTTGTTTAAAACATAAAATACCCATCGTCCCCAATAATGATAATAGTGTTATAGTTTTAGCTAATGACGGCATCACTATACAAAGTTATGGTCACACTCCCTTATTGAATATAATTTATTCAGGTATACATCATACCTTTAGTTTTGAGGTGATGGACCTAGCTTTTGATAGAGATCTGTCTATTGGTACTGACCTCATGCATCTATTAGGCATAGGTCACACCGGTTTATGTTTCTCTTGGGATCCCCCAGTGAAAGATGATGAGGAAAGTCCCATCAAAGATGTAGTAATACCCAATGAAGATCCTTATGGCTCTGTTACCACACAACAAAATTTTATTGATGCTCTAAAACATGATCTAGACATTAATCAAAAAATACCTACTGATTCCTTTTGCACCCATCCAGACGCAATCATATATTTAGACACACCTGATAATGTCAGTTGTTATCGTGCTCCTTATAATATCGCTGCTGCTCTAGTACCAAAGGTAAAGCAAACGGTTGATAAATGGTTGCAAGATGGTATCATTTGTGAAGTGCCATCAACAGTAGATAATAGATGGAATAGTCCTTTGACTATGGCACCTAAAAAAGATATCACAGGAAAATATACAGATAAGCGACCTTGTCTTGATCCTCGTCATATCAATAAATATTTAAAGGATGATCGATTTCCCTTACCTAAGATACAAAACATCTTCACTAAACTAAAGGGTGCTAATGTTTTCTCAACATTAGATTTGACAAATGCCTTCCATCGCTTTCCAATTCATCCACCACATCAGCATAAAACAGCTTTTACCTCCGTCGATGGGAAGCAATACATGTTCCGTGGATGCCCCTTTGGTCTTAAGCCAATATCCTCTAAATTCCAACGGGTGATGACCAAATTGTTCACACCACATCCTTTTTGTAATTTTGTTGCTACTTTCGTCGATGATATCGTCATCTTTAGTCGAACCATCGATGACCACTTAACACATGTTCAGTTGGTGATCCAAGAATTAACTCGTGTCAAATTGATACTTAACCCTAAAAAATGCCACTTTGCCCAGAAGACCATCTATTTGTTAGGCTTCTGCGTATCCACTAACGGCAAAACTTACTTGGATCCACGTAAAGTAACGAACACACAGGATTGGCCCAAACCTCGCACTGGCAAGGATATACAACGTTTCCTTGGCTTGGTTAATTACTTTCGGGAGTATATTCCCAAAATATCAAACCTTACCGCACCTCTCGATCGCCTTCGAAATGTTGCGGGTAATTTAGGTACCTTATGGACACAGGAACATGATGATGCTTTTGGCAACCTGGAACAGGCGCTGCTACATGCACCAGTTCTTCACCCACCCCAAACTGATTTACCCTTCCATGTCGCTACTGATGCATCGGATGTTGGTATCGGGGCTGTCCTATATCAAATTGATAAACATGATCGTATACGTCACATTGGATTCATGGCACGTTCATTGACGAAATCTGAACGTAATTATGGTACCACTAAGCGTGAACTATTGGCAATCGTTTTCGCGCTCAACAAGTTCCATCAACACCTATGGGGTCGTCACTTCACCCTTCATACAGATCATAAAGCGTTAGTATACATCCACACGCAAAAAGACTTGAATGCTATGTTAAACAAATGGTTGGATACCATCCTTGATTACCAATTCACTGTAGTCCACTTACCGGGTATGAACAATGTCTTACCTGATGCCTTATCTCGCCTTTTTCCAATGGACAAAGAGCTGGGGGAGGGTAATCTACCTACAGAAAAAATACAATCTACCAACTTTATCAAAGTTGGAACTGACAAAGTAGTAAGAGCAGCTAGCGTGACCTATTTAGAAAATAACATGATGGAACCTCCAACGGAGACAGAGAAAAATGAATGTTTGATAAAAGCGCATTTATTTGGTCATTTTGGTGCTGAAGCTATCGTAAAAGCGATACATAATAATGGACTACACTGGCCTAAACTAAAAGAACAAGCAATAGAACTTGTAAAGTCATGTCAGCAATGTCAAAAGTTTAACATAGTAAAAGCAGGTTATAACCCACATAAACCTGTAAGCGCTAAATTACCTGGTGACCACTGGGCAATTGACCTGGCAGGACCATTACCACAAACGTATCGTAATAACAACTACTTACTAGTAATGATTGATATCTGCAGTCGCTTCGTAATCCTTCGTCCTATACAAGATAAAACTGCTGAATCAGTAGTACAAGCAATAATTCCTGTTTTCTGTGATTTCGGAATACCTACCGTGTTGCAATCAGACAATGGAAAAGAATTTGCAAACCAAGTAATGAAGAGATTCAAACAAAAGGCTGGTTTTGACCATAGGTTAATCACGCCCTACTATCCACAAGCCAATGGTGCTGCAGAAAGAACTGTAGGTACAACAATGAATGCAATCAAAAAAGCCGTAGAAGGTGTAGTTGGAGAATGGGACCTATTCGTACCAAGTGTACAGTTGGCCCTAAACAATAAAGTATCCAAAAGACATAACTCCACACCCTTCAGTGTAATGTTTGGAAGAAGACTAAATGATTTCAAACAATATAATGAGGAAGATGGTAAAGCAGAACCACTTTCTGAAAAACAAGTAAAAGAAAGAATGAAAGAAATTCAAGAAATTATCTTTCCAGCTATTGAAGAAAAAACACTTCAAGCCACAAACAAACAAAAATCAAAATTTGATTCCAAGCACATGCAAAAAGATTTCCCTGCAGATAGTTTTGTGCGTGTCAAAATACATCCCAGTTTTAGATCTAAAATGGATCCACTTTATGAAGGACCTTATAAAGTAGTAAGAAAAACTCAGAATGGAACATATGTTCTAAAAGATAGTACTGGTGATATATTACCAAAAAGTTATACCGCCTCTCAATTGAAAGCAGTTAACCAACCAAATGATGTTGAAGAAACAACATATGAAGTAGAAGCTATAGTTGCACATAAGTTGGACCCTGAATCAGGAAAATACCTTTACAAAGTCAAATGGTTAAATTATGATGCTATTCATAACACTTGGGAACCATCAGAGAATTTTAACAGTGATGTGACCATTCAAGAATATTGGAGTAAAATAAAGCAAGAACCTGCAGTACCCCAATTCAATAAGAAATTAAAAAGGGAACACACCACAAATCATAAACCTCAAAAAAGAACCCGTAAAAGAAGGACTTAATTCAAACGTCTTCAGACTGGTAGGGGGTAATGTGGTGTCTATAAGATAGATCTGAATGATCTATCTTAAAATCAACATTTTGTGTAACAGCTGTCATTTATATGTTAGGGAGTTTTTTATTGCGTTAGCTTTTTCTCTCACTTTATTCTCATTCAATAAAGATATACTTTTGTCTCACTTATTTTTTATTTATTTCTTCAACTATCACAACCTTGTCCTACAAAGCCCTATAAACAAAAGCCCCGGTTTAGATGGACTTGGTTTCGAACTCTACAAGATTCTGCTGAGAACACATCCACTTACAATGAAATTGCTTCGTATGGTCCTCAATGATGCATTAACAGGAAACCTACCACAGTCATGGAAAGAAACGAGGATGGTCCTTCTATATAAAAAAGGGGATCGCACACTGCTATCTAATTGGCGCCCTTTGTCGATGATCAACTGCGATGCCAAGCTATTCACGAAATTATTGGCCAACCGTTTAAACCGTTCGTTACCTAAGATGATTAATCCATATCAAACAGGTTTCTTACCAAATCGACTAATATCAGACAACGGATGGGTAACCCAAACCATGATGGAACATATCAAGAACACCTCTCCAAAGGATTCATCTGTTGGACTACTACTTGACCAAGAAAAGGCATATGACCGCATCCATCCTACATATCTTCAAAAAACAATGGAAGCCTTTCATTTTCCCTCCCAATGGATTACCATGTTTATGAATTTATTTTTTGATACTAATATTCACTTGTCCATCAATGGTTGGCTGGCAGCTCCCATCACCCAAAAACGAGGTCTCAGACAAGGAGATCCTCTGTCTCCTCTGATATTCGACATCGCCTTTGAACCCTTGCTTAGGACGCTACTTGAAGAACAACAACTGACAGGAATACAAGCCATATCACGCAAGGAATCCCCACCATTAAAGCCAATGAAAACCATAGAACCTCGATTGATACTTCTGGCATACGCAGACGACCTTCTAATTTTCATACGGAACATGAAAGAATGGCGGTATCTCATGGGAATGTTAGGTTTGTATGGACGAGCTAGCAATGCAAAAATGAACTTACAAAAAACCGTCATGTTTTCGATCACTGGAAAACCCCATGAGGAGTGGAAACATTTGGCAAGCACGCTTTCCACTACCTGGCATGATCAACATAGTCCAATGGCCATCACATACTTGGGATACCCACTGTACACGTCAGCCTCACAACTAGATATCTTCCTAGATAACCTTTGGTACAGTATAGAACGACAGCTTAACTACCTTGGCTCAAGAAATCTTTCTATCCGGGGTAGATCGATAGTGGCAAATTCCCTTGTCCTATCCCGCCTATGGCATATCCTACGAGTGACAATTGTACCTAAGAAATGGTTACTCAAAATCAAACAAGCGATTAGAAAATACATGCTACCTTTTTTCCCTCGGCCATCATACCAATTGCTCTGCTCTCCAAAGGCGGCAGGGGGTGTCAACCTAGTTGATGTATTCCAACAGCATAACGCCCTACACATGATATACATATACAAGCTGATTCAACCTGGTCTCGAAAATTTCCTACATCCTTTTCTCCACACATACATTAGTTATTACACTAAGTCACCAACTTACCTCCATCTACTCTTACAGCCTAATACATACAAACGCTGTTTGCTTCACATGCCACATCTTCAACACTTAGCACGGTTACTATCAGCTGTACCATCAATACAAATAGATCCATCATGGCCTTTGGAAAACTTACTTGAGATCCCTTTACAGCTCGCCTTCGCGTGCAAAGACCCCAAGAGAATGCAACAAGTTCCGCTTTCTTTCATGGTACAAGACCTCCTAAAACTGGACAAAGAAAAACATTGGCTCATCCCAAAACACATTACACCAAGAGATAAAAAGCTATACCACTTAGTATCAGATCTCATCTTCGGCAACGTATACTGGCAACCAGGGATCCAACAACGAACGAGAGCACACCTCCAACAACAAGAGGGAGTTCCTACTATGAATCAACAAGAAGACGTCTTAACTTTTAAACAATGGCTTCTGGACCCCTTGAATCCTCAAACCTCTAAGGTATATCAATCCACACCAAAGGATCTCAGGACATGGTGGACAAGCCAAGCACCCAGCGGTTACCCCCTCGTCAAACCACCCCGTGCATTTACTGGAGGACAAATGATGAACAAATACCAATGGAAAACTTTTTGGAAATTGAATATCCCACACAAGGCCACAGAAATATGGTGGCGCGCACTAGTCGGAAAGCTATCAACTAAAGCTAGACTCCATCACATAAATCCTGCTCGATATCCATCCCCGCTATGCTCGTATTGTGGCGATTATGAGGATGACCGACACCTTATAGTACTATGCAAAAGGAAAGTTCAATTCTGGCGTGCTGCTTTTTATAGTCTACAAACCCAAGTTATCCAAGGACACGATTTATGGGAAATTCTTATGTTTCGCAAGAAAGTCAATACTTCCATCATGGTAATGATAGGGAAAATACTTCTCATAGTATGGCAACATCATTGGCAAACATCGTTGGAAGATCTTCCATGGCGAACCGACCATGCACTGAAAAGATTAGCATCTTCCCTTCAAATGGAAGGATACAACAAAAATTAATTCAGAGGAAAGAAAAAAGAATTTGTCACGAAAACAATTTAGCCCCCAAGTCCATGACTCCGTATTTTCCAGGAGTTTCAGACCGTCATTTTCGCACCCCGACCTTTTATAGTTTCCTTTCCCCTATTTAATTTTATGCAAATACTTTAATAAATTATGACAACTTCCAATACAAAAAAAAAAAAAAAAAAAAAAAAAAAAACCGAAACCGTTGCACCAGCCAAATTTTACTAAGAAGACGGTCAAGCGATCTGATTGGTCAGAATTGCCGTCCTCATATGATTGGTCAGTATATTGCCGTGCTTATTTGATTGGTCAATATATCCCCGCTAGAGTATGATTGGTGCATATTTAACCGTGTTCCCAGGTAATTATAATTGGGTTAACATAGAACCAAGTAGTGTTCTTTGATTGGCCAGTTTTGCCGCCCATGGCTAAAGGTATTCCAATAAAAAATGGGATTGCTTTCCTCTGTCGTATCTGCATTTATGGTACCGTATAACTCAGATGGTACCTTCTATGTTTCAGTTTCTGGTCACTTAAAAGATTGATTGTATTAGGATAGTTTTTACTCCTTTTTCTGGATTATCCAATCCTTATCAAAATAAAGATAAGCAACAGTCTCATGATACTCTCCCTTTATTATATTTTATCACATATTCTTTTTCAAACAGCCATTTCATCCTCACAGGCTCTTTATTGTATCATGAAATACAATGTCGAGAACATCAATTGTTTTTGTTAAACTACTGCAACCTTTTGAATATAATTCAATAAGGGGTGAGGAGAAAAGATACAATGATAAATATCAGCAACAAGCACAAAGACGTCCATCTATTTTTAAAATCTTTTTAATCTTTATTTATGCCTTGACCCTAAACAAGATAAAGAAGAAACATAAAAGAAAAGAGAGGAAGAAAGGGTGCCTTGACCTGGATAATGATGAAGAGTAAATGGTAAAAAAAAAAAAAAAAAAAAAAAAAAAAAAGAAAAGGAATAAAGAGGTAAAAAAAAAAAAAAAAAAAAAAAAAAAAAAAAAAAATGGAAAGATATTGTGGTATTTGTGAAAGTCTTAATAAGAACGAGACAAAACGTAAGAATTTTTATTAATAAAAACTTAGTTAAAGAGAAAAAGGAACAAGCCCTATAAAAAACACTTTTTATAAATAAACTATCATATTACTCTGTAGTCTGATCTCCACTATCGGATTATCGATATTCTAAACTCTAATTTAAATCTTTATGTGTTGAATTACCACAAGAGACAGTTCGGTGCTTCTTGATTTGATGTATTGGTGCGTGTTGTCCAAAACCAGGTAGCAGCATTTGACTTCAGGGTATTTGTCCATAACGTCCATCGTATCCTACATATAAAAACTTCAAATAACGTTAGTTATTGTTCCTGCAGACTTACAATCTTGTTGCTTTTCCTTTTGCCGTAGTTGTTCCAGGTTTGCGTTTTTTTCTTGGATTGTTTGACTGTTGGTTTTTTGATCAAGGTATTGCCAACAACAGAAGCCCATATTGTTGTTGTTGTTTTTGTGGTAGTTTAGACTCTTACCTCGCAAGAGAACCCAAGTCAAAGAACATGACTGACAGAACAATCAGCTGCAATGGTTGGTATCAAGGACGTTCATCCAGGGACTACTAGCCGCAAGCATCTCCTGCACAATCAAGAACCCAAGTCAAAGAGTATGATTGAAGACAATCAGCTGCAATGGTTGGTATCAAGGACGTTCATCCAGAGACTACTAGCCGCAAGCATCTTGATTGTAGGTAGGTCGGAAAATAAAGAGAAAGGAAGAAACGAAAAGTCCCCCGAAATAAATAAATTCATGTGACTGCGAAGTCTGGTCCCGTGATTATCGTAGCTGGATTTTTCTGGTCGCGCTATGCTTTCGATTTTCTTTCCTTCTGTTTCTCTTCACTCTTGTCGTATCATGAAGTCGTTAGATGAATATAGATCTGAGACATCTACCACAAAAAAATCTATTGTTCTTCAATAATCAATCTATTTTTATTTTATTTTATTTCCAGATTACTTATATAAATATTCCTTAGTTTTTATTTTATAAAATAATAAAATTAAGTTATTTTCTTTATAATAAACAATATAAAAGAATCTCACTTATTTTATTATCGTCTTTATTTTATACAACAAAAATCAACTAATATCACAACTCTTATCTACATGGCAACTCACACATTAAAAAAGCGAAAAAGAACACCCAGTGATGCAACATGGTGTTTACGTCATGCCCATTCTCTTTCTTTGAAATCCTTTGCTCGCCATTTTGAATTATACGATCGCCAATATTGCCAAGCGCGTTACCGAAATATTCTTGACAACGTCCAGCTACTGTGTGAAAGTCGCGTCATACAATGATCAAAGGGCTGGGATCGCTGTGCTCCTATTTCTCAAAAAAGATGTTTGGAACGAGCAGCTTATTGCTACTTTCCTCTATTACTCGTTCCTAAACTTTGTTCTTTCTTACCCTAACCTGTTAGTTTTATTAGTGAATAATCAATGCTTGTATTACTCATCCACACACAAATGTTACAAAATTAAATTCAAAGTACGTTTATTAAAGAAAAAAAAAAAAGAGTGTAGTTTATTTCTGTTATTTTGTCCATTAAAAAGATCTTTCTTATATCATTTTAGTTAGATTTGTGCCTTGTATTTTTCAATTGCTGCCACATAAGCTTGTTGGTTCTTTTTGGCTCGGTTTTCGAATTTCTATTAGCATAGCAAATATGCATTAAAATAATCGGAAATGAATGAAATGACTTTATGAATGATTAAATATTTACCTGCTTTTCATGCGCATCCAATTTTTTATATAAGCTGGAACCTTCATGAGCCTGTTGTGCCACTGGCATCGATTTGAAATCAGAAGGACCATGAGTTCGTAGATGATCGAGATATAGCATATAACCATTGAGAGGACGTTTGGGTTGTTTAGGATCTTTCAATAGAGTCAAATTATGTTTTCGTCTCAAAATGTTTTCAGCATGAATTTCGCGAGGAGTTGCTTCCAACAAAGCCTTTTGAACGGCATCTTCGTGTACCTTTACTTCGCGTTCAAATATTCCGGCATACTCCTATTGAAAGTAAACGAATAGTGAGAAAAATCAGTATGCTGGTTTTTTTTTTCTTTTGTTGTATATATAAGATGTATATAGATAGATATTGGATTTACTTTCTTCTGCGCGTCGGTTAAAGATTTCCATTCTTCACCTAATGTCTTGGTCGCCTCAGCAGTAGGTATCTTTCCATTAGCTTGTTTGAAAGCGGGTAAACGTTGACGGAGAAATATTTGCCAACCTGAACGAGGTCGTGGAGGAACATGACTAAGAACTAAATATATATATAAAATGAATAAAACAGCGTATGTTATTACTATCGCATTTCTAAGAGAGTGAAAATGATAAACATACTACTGGTAAACTTCTTGGGTCGAAGAGTTTTATTGGATAGTTGACGAGACTGTTGCAAGATAGAAGACTGGAAGACTGAAGGTGATACTTTGAAGAACGCCATATTTATTTAGGAGGAAAACAAAGAGATGAAAAATATTTTCCTAACACTGCAGGGAATATGTTGGCTTACGTATCACAAAACGCTGTACTTAAAAATGAAATGACGCTCTCTTTCTTGCATTCCTCAAAACAGCAATCATGGGGCACTTACTTTATTGGTACAGTTAGGTTAGTTGAAAATGGGTCACACAATTGAAAATGTGTTAAAAATAAGAATCTGATTGGATTGCCACAGAAAATGGTCATGCCACAGAAAATGGCCATGAACGTGGATTCACTCAATTGCGAATGTAGTCAACCTCCTTCCCTTGTTTTTGCACCTTTTTTTTTTAAACAATTCGTCCAATATGCTCGCAAAGAAAAGCCATTCTAATACATATGAAAAAAAAGGAATGACGACCTAGAACATTGGAGTAATAAAGTAATGACAGTAAGAATGATAGTGGCAATACTATTAATATTTGGAAAAAGGAAGATCACTACTGTTCTTCCATTTTTGTTTCGCAATTTCCTTTTTGGATTCCAGGAGGAGGGGACGAAAATGTCTCGAGAGCGACGTCTCCTGGAATCATATTAGGCAAGTCGCAATTTTATTGGATAATATAAAAGCTCAGTTTCAGATTGACTGTCTTGAGAGGCACCTAGGAAAAAAAGCACCTCCGCTTGTAAAAAACAGAGCAACTTTCTCTTGACCTACTATCTTCGGTGACGTCCCAATCTATATCACAGTTATGCCGTATATCTTTTTAAAACATTTTCCTAGGGCAACGTTATTTGTTCAAGTCCATAATAAGTTCATTAAAAGAGACTTATCCAGAAGGTTGTTGACTCGCAACTTTTCTTTCTCTTGTAAGTATAGTGATCTTTTTATTCCCTTTTTCTTTTCTTTTGAACTCACTATCAGCATATTCGAATGTTAACTGGGAATCTGTTGATATAATATACTATTATGATAGCTACTTGTTTAGAAAATAGAGGGATGTCATCAGACACACGTACTTTAACACGATACCCAAGATTTCAGCCATCAGTCAGGCAAGGTTTATATGTGTCAGGAAAGGATTTGGCTCAGTGGCAGGATCATTTAAATGCTGGCGAGAAGGACGATAAGATTGTTACTTTAACAGGTCGCATTGTTTCCAAACGGGAATCGAGTGCCAAGCTGATATTTTATGATATTATGCATAATGGTGATGTTATTCAAGTGGTTGCCTCTAAAAGTCGATTTGAACAACCTGAACTGTTTACAGATATTAACCAAGACGCCTCTCGTGGTGACATTTTTGGTAAAAAAAAAAAAAAAAAAAAAAATTGATAATTATTGATAATGGTTATATCCGTGAAGAGAATATTTATCTATTCTTGTTTTTCTATATCTTATCCTAAGCTTTTACTGGTGTTGTTGGGAAAACCAAGCATGGTCAACTTAGTATTTTCGCTAATCAACTTCAAATGCTTGTACCTTGTTTACATGATATTCCTCGTTCAGGTTTAAAAGATCCTGTAAGTATGCTGACCGCTCCCTCTCTCTGTCTCTTCTATGGTATCATAGTCATAGTGATTTTACTAACCATGATACCTACTCTAGGAAAAACGATTTCGTCAAAGGTATCTGGATATGCTAGTGAATCCTGAACCAACACAAATACTACGAATAAGATCACAGGTAAATAATAGATAAAAAAAAAAAGTCTTTTTGTACTAATGTAATCTCTTTTCACTTTTACAATATTTGACACTATATACACTGTAGGTTATTCGATTTATTCGACAATTTTTAGATGAACGGGGTTTTTTGGAAGTGGAGACACCAATATTATCATCTAAAGTAGGTGGGGCTAATGCCCAACCCTTCAAGACTCAAGCCAATGCTCTTGATATGGAGATGCAACTAAGAATTGCTCCAGAATTATATCTCAAGGTAAAACAAAAAAAGAAATGACATTGGTATATCAATGTTTCGTGTGAATTAATATTTATTTATTCTTGCATCATTATATATGATATATAGCAACTTGTTATTGGTGGTATTGATCGTGTGTATGAAATAGGGAAACAATTTCGGAATGAAGGTATTGATGCTGATCATAATCCAGAATTCACCACTTGTGAATTTTATCAAGCCTATGGAAATTTGGATAGTCTGATGAACGACACGGAAAAAATGTTATTAGGTAATAGAGAAAGGATATTCATCCTATGTTTTCGACTATTGTTAATATACTGTACCTTCATTTAGAAATGGTACAATACATCCATGGAAGTAAAAGCATCAACAAGAATGGACAAGAGTTGAATTTTGAACGACCTTTCACAAGGATTAATGTTGTGGATTATTTGGATAATTACTTTGGACTTGAAAATAGTGGGAATTCAGTTGCGACGATGGATTCAATGTCTTTACAAAAGATTTGCCAACAACATGATATCACTGTGAAAGCACCATTGACTGAAGCTCGGTTACTAGACAAAATTATATCTCATGTCATTGAACCCAAATGTGTACAACCAACATTTCTATATAACCATCCACTGGCACTCAGCCCATTAGCCAAAGACATGGAGTATACAACAGCCGGTAAGAAGGTGACAGTGGCTGCACGTTTTGAATTATTTGTAGCAAAAAAAGAGATCGTGAATGCCTATGAAGAATTGAATGATCCTGAAGAACAACAACGACGGTTTGAACAACAAATAAAGGACAGACAGCTTGGAGATAATGAAGCACCTATTCCAGATGCTTCATTTGTAGAGGCGTTGAAATATGGACTACCTCCTACAGCAGGTTGGGGAATGGGAGTCGATCGTGTAGTTCAATTGCTTACAGATACTCATCATATTCGAGAAGTCATCGCATTTCCCGTTGTTCGTCCTATCAACAACAACCCGAAAGTTTCAAATGAATAGACTTGTATGTTATTACTATCATTTTTACATTCTAGTATCCTCCATGTTACAAATGAGAGTGGATAAAAATAAAATCATCAATATTCTTTCATAGCATCTTTGTTCCTTGATATTTGTTTTTGATAATCAATAAAATCATCAACATGTAACATTGGTTGACTTGCCTTTTTTAGACAAATCAAGAACTGATTTGAGTCTTGAAACCTACCCTTTTTTTTTGAAAAGAGTTTGTATTGTTCATTGCCCACTCACTCTTCTTCCTTTCCAAGTTACTTATCCAAAGTCATCCGAAAGTAAAAATGTTCCATTCTTTGTTTTTACTCTATAATCTGACACGTTTGATAGATTAGGATAATGACTCGGCTATCCTTGGACATACGATTAGATCTTCATCACCCATAGAAGGTACTTTCTCATGGAAATTCGATCATTTTTATAGTCATGCTATTATCTCGCTATTTCATCCACAACATATGTTATCGCAATCACAAGTATTTGTATTTATTTTGGTTATATATAAAAAAAAAGGGAGGATGAATCTTGCTAGAAACTACATATCGAATCTGTTTTTTAATGCAACGTGTGTGTATGTGTTTTTTTTTTTTTTTTTTTTTTTTTTTTTTTTTTTTCAAATGATGGATAAAGCTTCTCTCTGCAATACTGACATATATTTCAATATTTCCTTTCGTTCCGTGGGATTCGCGAGAGAAAATCCATGTTTGGGAAATCGATGCATGACAATGCGTTCTTCTTGTGGCAAACCATCAAATAGTTCGTCGATGTACCCTTTTGTCGGTTTCATACTACAGAAATAGAAGGTATCTCCCATTATTTTTATTCCCAATATTTTACTTGGTTTGATCGTTTCGAAACGAAAATAATTTCTTTGAATAGCTGCAATCATTGCGCAAGCCAATTGTAAATCACCATGTTTATATGAAGTGCTTCCTCGGTGTTTGTCTTCTTGAAGTAACCAAATCAATTCTTGGCCACGTCGTCCTTCTTTATCTGCGGTCGCAGCAAATTGTTGATTGCCAATGGTCAATCGTAATTGACAAGGTCGCACCGACATTTCGAGCCCATCATCCAAATACACTTGTTCGCATAGAAAATTGACCAAATCATCGACAAATCGTTCACAATTTGGATCAAAGGCATCTGGATCGTTACTCAATAACACCAATTTTAATTTCATCAAAAAACGTCGTTGGCTGGTGGTGAGCTCGTCTTTCTTGGAAGGTACAAAGGCTTTAATATCGCCTACATTCAATGTGTCCAACACCAACTCTTGCAAATTAGTCAATAGAGATTCATCATTGCATGTATTGAAAATGAGTGACACATCATTTGTTTGATGGACATCGATGCGCAAACACTTTTCTTCGTATTCTCGAAAGGAGGCTGTACTTTGATGAAAATTATCAATATCAATGTCACGTCGGTTGCACATGTTTTACCTTTTTTGCAAAGAAAACAAAAGAAATCAATGTGATCGCGTCTTCCCCCAAAAAAATATTATTTATCCTTGTTTTTGCTCCCTTCGAAGCAAGCGCCTTCGTTCACATGACAGAAATCATCTTTTCATGATAATATCCGTTTGAACAATATTATTCCTCCTCCGCTAATCATTACATGATAAAAAAAAAAAAAACAACCCTTATGTCATCATTCTATTGTTTTCCTGCGCCTCACTTCTGGAGTTTACATAATCAATTTGTACTGAATATTAGATAATGACTTGGGGAAAGTGTTAAGCAACATTTATTGACTTTTATCTATTCCTTCTTGTTAGTTTCCTGAGAAAAGAGTAAAGAGACAAATGGAATATCATGAAATCCTTGATGTGGAGTGAAAGCCGATATCAACAAAGGAGCAATATCTCTTTCACTTATTTATGGTAGAATGTAACACAGTCATGCTTATATGTATAAAGTAATATACATAATCTCACACGTTACCTAACATTTCTTTCCTTTCGATATTCGTACATTTCATTCCAAGGATATATAAATAAAGCTTCAAACGTATCCATATCTCTACTTCTTTGTTCTTTCTAAAACAAAATTATATAGGCGGTAACTATGTTTCGTTTGACTGTCCTTGTAATATTCTCCTTTTTGTTAGCGTTTGTACACTGTCTTTCAGTAGAAGTTAATATCAAGGGACCTCAAAAGAAAGCATGCCAAGGAATCATCACCTTTGTGGCCCTTGATTCTGATTGCAGTGAATGCTTATATGGTGTCAAGTCTTTTCGTTACGCTACTGTCCAGTGCAAAACCGATGCTGCTGCCCTCCAATGCTGTAAAACTGTCACCCAATCCTGGAAATAGCCCTTTATTGTTTTTGCCGTTGTTATATTTTGCTAATAAAATAAAAGAGACAGTGTAGAAATTAAAGGAAACTTTTGGGTCCTTTATTAGTTACCAAAAATAGGTTGTATTTATAAAGAACTATTGAATAAGGGGTGTTTATGCTGTGATTGTAATTCTTAATTAATAACAAAGTATCACTTCCACTGAAAGATGTGGATGTGCAATTGGAAAAAGAGAAATATATATCCTGCTTGCTAAGAAGCGATTTTGCAAGTTGTCCATCATTTACTGCAAAAGTCTTACCTTGTTTTCAAGTTTATCATTTGAAGGAGACTGTCAAGCATATTCCACTATTTCACACCCATTTCGCTTTAAATTCCTAATTGACTCCTGATGCAATCGTAAAAATTGGCAAACTGCTGGGGATGTCATTTACCAGGAAAATGGTTTAACCAGTGATTGAGCCTGCCATGAAATTGTCCATCCATGACATGATAAGGTCTTATTTGAATATTATTTTCTTAGTTATTCTTGAAGTCTTAAGAGTGATTGTCGTATAAGCTTATTTCGTAACAATATGCGTAAAACAAAACCAAAGGATGCATTCACAAATAAAGACTGAAAAGTACATCAGAAGATGGAATCAATTACATTGACATGTAACAAAATAGTAGGAATAAAACTTTATTAAAGAAAAATATAACTAGAAATATGCTAAGATTAAACTCAATATAGAGAAAGAAAAAGTAAAAGAAAGCAGTTCTTTTTTATATATTTCTTTTTTGTGCGAAGAATCGCGGCATGATTTTTATGTAACAGAAATGATTCTAAAAATACAACTTTCTATTTTTGAAATTCTGAAGTTGATTTTGATTGGCCATTGATATCACTTTCAGTTATCCAACGACCATCATTTTTTAATTGGCTAGTGACATCGATTTTGATTTGGTGGCGATAATCACTTGTTAAGAGATTGAGCATGAATATAACCGTAAAACGAAATAAAAATTAGTATTTGTTTTTTTAAAAAAAAAGATCGTGCATATGTCCCTGTTTGTATCTTCCAAATTCTATATACCTTTGTAATTCTAACATTGATAGGGTCTTTCATGGTATTGAAAACATTTTTTTTTGTAGCAAGCCTTCAATCCTCTAGGATGATCACCATTATTGGAAAACAGCAAGTGGATGATATAAGAATATCACATGTTTAGATACACAAATACACATATTCATACATCTATACAGATAATGGATATAAAGAAAAGAGAGAGAGAGAGGAGAGAGAAAGAATAGTTTCCGTTCACTCTCATCCTAATTGATATTTTATTTTGATTTAGAATAATGATAAGAGCATACTATGTTTTCTTATCCTATTTACAATGATAATGTAAGAAGAAGAATAAAAGTATAATAATGATATGATAAATGTACATGCAGAATAATAATGATATATATGATAAAAAAATATATAGATAAAGCAAAGGGACGTTTAAAAAAAAAAAAAAAAACTAAAGACCCATATCTTGTAAATCATGAACAATGCGATCCACTTCTTCTTGTGTCTTGATGTTCTTGAGAGCTGTAGTTGGATTGTTGCTATTGATATTGGAGAATAAGATATCGTTACCATTGTTGATATCAGTCATTAAATCCTGTCGATATTGTTTCAGTTGTTGCCAATTCTTCACTGCAGTTGAAATAGCTTCTTGTTTTTGTCGTTTTGCATTTTCCTTCCATGATAAAGTTGCTAATGAAGTATGTTTTTGCTGTTCTTGTTGTTCTTCAGTATTATCTTGATCCATCCTGAAACCTTTGTTATTTGATTGCTTTTGTTGTTTTTGAAGTCTCTTTGAGTAAAGTGGAATTCGAGACGGTCGTTTGTAAAAACCTCCAATACGTTTGGTTGCTCGACAAGTCCCTGTATTCGATGCTGACTGTTGAAGTTGCGACTGCGTATTGGAACGCTGACTGTGGCGCTGATGAGAGTTTGGATATTGTTTACGAATTCGAGATACTCGTCGAAGTAAAAAGTCCAGCTGTTGTGGATCCACACCTCCGCCTTGGCGATTGTTTGCCGCATTGTTAGAAGAAGCGTAATGATGGTGACCATAAGTTGTTGTACAGCTAAGAGGCAAAGCTCCTGGTATCATCACTGCTGGTAGTAATTGTTCAGCATTTAGTGAAGTATTTGTAGGTGATGTTGACAAAGGTACACCGACTTTGTCCATATTGTTGGCGGTGTTGTATTCTGGAAACAAAGTCGCCAGAGTAATGGTTGATGAAGAAGAGGTTGGATGACGATGAGCGGAAGGAGTTGTGGATAATTTGTTGATATTATTGTTCGTACTATTTCCATTGGTATAGATAACAGCCTGTTGTAGTTTAGAAGTCAAATGCTGAGAAAATAAGGCATCCAAAGGTGAAGGATCTTGAGGTGAAGGAGGTGGGGCGGTCAAAGTATGAGGATGTAAGGACGAGAGGTCAGAAGCAGAAGAATAGTTTTCAAAGTATTGTTCTTCAGTTTCACGTCTACGAGTATAGTTGGAAGAAGATATTGGTAAAGCCATGGTTGTATTATCATTATTGTTGATGGAAGTATGATAACTGTTGTTAGTATTGTTCAGGCCCTGAAGAGTGATCATATTGGTTGCTGCTTCTGTTGCTGTGGAACGTATATTACTGGATGAAGAACTGAAGGTTGAGTCACCACACGAGTTCATGAAGAAACAGAGGAACGAAAGAGTTTTAACTATATTCGATTGGAAACAAAGGAGAACAACGAAAGAAAGAAGGAAAAAAAAATGGAGAGAGAAAAATTCCAATAACAATGGAACCTTCATTGAATTTTGATTGGTTATTGGACTCAAATTTCTCTTAAATTTCTCAAACTCCGCTTTGAACCCCTTGAAATTTGCTGGGTGCCTAAACATGTACACTTTATTCACTAATAAATGACGGAATTCAAAAATAAGATATCGCAAAAATAGGAAATAAAACATTGTAAGGATAGAAAAATAGATGATAGAAGAGAAAAAAAAAAATAAGAATTGTCGCATAATCCAAATTGAATACAAGAAGAAGGAGTGGCAGTAGTTCCATTGATTATAAGAGATTTTGAATAACATAAAGAAAAAAATATATATTTAGTCATCACATCCATTCCTTTTATATTTATTTTAACTTTCCTGTATTAAATACATCCCTATGAAGAGGTGATACCACATGTTCATACGTTGCTGTTTACAGTTTGATTATCCACGTTGAATTAGAACACCAAAGGAAATTTCAAACAAAAAAAGAGAAAAAAAAAAGATTAATATACTGTATCATCAACCATCAATCAATGTGTTTTGACATACTTTGGAGCAAAATCTGAAAAAGTGTGGTAATGCGACATCCATCTTGGGAAACTATTTTCTTGTGACCTGACAAAAAAACTTTGAAAATAATTAAATGTCAAAAATAATCATTTCTTTTTTTAAATACAATTTATTTATTGATAATAATTTTTTTTGATGAGTATATATAGATGATGATGATGATTATGCTAATTTTTTCATTTTGTCCCTTTTCCGTTGCACAAATAAGATCCCTGATTGACAAATGGCTTGTCGATAATTATTCTTGTTTTGCATATTTACATTTATAGGATAATATAGAGAACTATCCTCAAGTTGAATGGATGTTAATGATTCATAACTAGGTATTACAGATGGTGCAACGACACGACGTTGAATTTCTTGTTCTTGTTGTTCCCGTTGTATTTGAGCTAATTTTATTCTTGTTTTTCCTTTGTCATCAGCATTTTCCATTAGACATTTGTCTGCTTCACGTTCTCCTAAACCGCTAGCATCAGTGTATTCTTTCCCACTATGTATATCAGCATGGTCTCTTTTTATTATATCCCCTTGTTCCATAAAATCTTTGTAAGAAAGATCGACATTTGGTTGATCCACTTCCATTGACTCTGATGATGATGGTGCTGTTGTTGTTGTTGTGTTGGATGTGGTGAAAAGGAGAGGAACTTGACAAGGTTGTTTGGTATCACAATCAACAGGAGTAAGCCAACGTTGATCCAAGGCCATAACCCAGAGATGACGAAAAGCTTGTAAATGGTATCTTTGATCTTCTGGTTGAGTAGGATAGAATGGATAAAATGCGCACAAGAGACCAGCAATGGCATCATTACTTGTTTTGAGGGTATATCGACCTAGGCCACAAAAAAGCATTCCCATTGCCATATGACTTGCCATATGATTACCATACTTGCCATATCCCATTGCTGGCACATCACTGGCGGTAGATCCATGATGTATATCCATGCCTCCAAAAGGAACTCGTTGATGAAGTTTTTTAAGTCGTTCATATAATTCCTCGTGTCCCGATCCAGCCATTACCATTGCTGCTGCAGACGCTATTACATCGATACAAATCCAAATTGCACTTCGGGTGATATGTTCTTGAAAGGTGGTAACTATCAAAAAAAAAAAAAAAAAAAAAGAAAGTAATCAGCAATAGTCGTATAACCATGTGATCGCTTAGTTCAACAATTAAATGCAAAACAAAAAAAAAAAAAAAAGCTTACCTTGAAGGGTGGATAGATGCATGAATGTATCCAATTCATTTAAAAGACACTTGAAAGCCTTGATATCATGTGATCCAGCAAATCGTAGTCCAAGACAGAGACAAGCCCCAGCAATAATATTGTATTTAGCTTGAAGAATAACCTGAATTTCCCATGCTGGAGTATTATTGAGAGTACTGTCATCAGAGATATCTTCATGATCCTGTCGTTGTTCTTGGCGAGATGATGGACGCATAAATGATGGCATTTGTCGATAGATCCAAGCTTGAGTTGGAGTAATAGAATTCCATAGAATCAGATTTTTTGCCACAACTCGCATCAATAAGAAATCAGGTCGCACATAATTCAAGTATGGTTTAGTCGTTTCACATATATCAATACGTTCCGCCACTCGATGATTTTCCGTTTTCAAATAGATCAACCCAAGTGCAATTGTTGCTGCCGGTGCTGTGATATCCAATAAATGTGACATGCCTCTAGCATAATGTTGTGTTTGTGGGCCATGTTTCGAAGAAGTGGAAGACGTTTGTGTTGTTCGAGATTGTTGGGCTGATGATACATTGCCTTGACTTTTTGACGATGATCCACCTCCAATGTTTCCAGATGGTGTACTAGAAGAGGATGACTTTGTTGGGTTCATTGTATTAGCAGCTTGACCTGTCATGTAATGTTGTAGTGTGTCTGCAAGTTGTAGATCTGAAAGTCCACCCATTTCCTTATTGGTATTACCACCTTTGCCCAGTACAATAAAACCCAAAGCAAAACCAGCTGCTAAAGCACAAGCGCTTTCTTTGCTACTTGCTGGTCCATAGTTGTTGTAATTACCGCCCATACCAGT
Organism: Halteromyces radiatus; assembly: GCF_025201355.1. Taxonomy (NCBI): domain Eukaryota; kingdom Fungi; phylum Mucoromycota; class Mucoromycetes; order Mucorales; family Cunninghamellaceae; genus Halteromyces; species Halteromyces radiatus. The sequence goes on along the minus strand of NW_026251696.1, from coordinate 770,151 downwards.
TAAAGATGGATCGCCACTGTTAACACCAGAATTGTTACCACCACCAATATTGCCAGTACCAAAGCTTGTATTGGCGCGTTTTGAACAATTACCAATCTCGTTTAACATGATGATTGTCATATATCGATCACAAGATCCCATAAAAATTAGACCAAGACCAAAGAGACAGCTAGATGGCATCAAATCATCAGCACCAGGAACACGACTACTTGTTGTAGGAGGCAAGATATTTCCTCCCATAACGCCATCACCGCCACTTGTCATATTTGAAGCCAAAACAGTACCTGCTATATTTCCTGTTGCTGTTGCCGTTGTTGGAGAAATTGAAAGTAATGCTGGTACATGCACAGATAAGATTTTAGTAATGTCTAGATTCTTGCTACCTCGAAATGTCACACAAATGCCCAAAATAAAGCCAATGGTAACCAATGAACATTTTGCTTGAGTAATATAACGATACCAATGTAAATTCGGTAGCAAATGTCCATTCAATCCCAATCCAAAGAGAACACCGCCGTGGAATATATTCAATTCTTCTGGTTCAGCATAAAAGAGCCAGCATAGATCATTCCTGTCATCTCCAAAAAGTGAATCATCGGGAGGTCTTCTGTTATTCATATTACTGCTAATATTTTTTTGATCATTGCGTAATAGTCGAGGTGAAGATAGTCGAAGACCAGTTGCCACACCATGATGAAACCTTGGCCAATCAAAGTACTCTGGTCGATATGTTTTTTCATCTAAAGTGATCGTCATGCGCATAGGTAACAATTTGGCTGATAAATTGATTTTCTCTTCAAGCATAGCTAAGGATCGACTACCACCACTTGTAGTAGTTGCTGTATTTGGGTTGTTGTTATTGCCGTTCGATACATTGTTTGGTGTTGCAGTCCCAGTTCCTTGAAAATTCGATGTTGCTGCTGAATTAGAAGTGATATGTGATGTAGCTGTAGTATTCAATGAATTAGTGGTAGATGTTTGGAAGAGATGATGATGACCATAATGGAATATACCATTCCCAATAGATAGAGCTAATGTCCTTTGTATTAGATGTTTCAAATAATTTTGATTTTCTACTCCAATTTCAGCTTCTCTATAATAATAAAAATAAGTTAATGTATTATATATTAGAAAAAAAAAAAAAAGAAAAAAGAAAGGATCTGGATAGAGGACTTACGATAATCCATGTCTGTCAGGAACATTCAATTCAATCAAGCGACAAGGATTCAACATACTTCGGACATGCCTCAATTTATCCAATGTGGAAGCACCACCTCCATAAAAAAGTTGAGATAACACCAAATCTGAACCCGTATGACTTACAAATGATGATTGCTGTTTCGTGATATTCATTGCTGTTGTTGCTTGGGAAGCCCCTGGAGCCATATTAGGAGTCGTAGCCAAGGTCATCAATTGATGAACATCTTGTTGGCAGTCCAACTATATAAAAAAAGGACATATTTACATTAAAACGATGATGATCATGAAGTTGGATGTACTGAAGAAAAATTTTACCTTTTTGTTCAGAGAGAATCGGAACAACTTCAAATCATATGGTGACGAAGAACTGCTTGAAGGAGTGGATGTATGGAATTGAACCAACTGAGCTACCATATCATATCGACCTGATGAATTCGAACAAAAGAATGAGTAACCTATTAGACATGAATTATTACTTTTTCTTTTTCAATTACCAATAAGAGAATAAAATTCGATGGATTGATTTGTGGGAGGATGAAGTTGAAGATAATCCAAAGCATCCAGTAACGGTTTCAGCAACACACAAGAATCAGGCACCATATCCAAATCTTTTCGACTGTAACCCATTTTTACAATAGCACTCACCCATTCCTCCATTCCTGCTGGTATTGATATCGATGAAGATCCAATAGAAGTGAAAAAAAAACTTGCGCCGTTGGCTATTGTTCGAAGATAATAATGCATGGTTTGATGGATATACCAAATCATTTTGAGTTTAAATCCAAACAAATCCTTTCTGTTATTTGCTAGTTGTCCATTACTTTTCATCAATGTCATATTGGTATCAATCATTGGATCGAGTGTAGGCATTCCACTTTGTTGTTGTAAAGATAAAGTGTAATCATGAGGTAGTTGATAACGTACACATGATTCAAAAAAGAATGGACGTGCTAATCGAATCAATCCTTCCTCTTCCATATCATCTATTGGCCTTTGTTGTTGGCGTGCATGTAATTGAAGAGACGATGAATCAAGTTGAAAGCCTAAATCTGGATGTATATGATGGTAATAAATATAGACATATTACTATAATTTGCCTTGTTCCCTAAAGTCTCTCATTTCTTACCTTGATTTGATAAAGTCACATATTGTTCATAACAATGAATCCAAATATCAGATTGTACTAAACATGAGAGTACCCATAACAAAGTACCTAACATAATCATCGTTTTCTTTGGAGTCAGCTTTGAAAGTGTATAATCTTGATGGAGGAAATGAAGACCATAGATCATATAAGCAATATCCTGTGGATCCGTTATTTGAATCAGACTACTGTCGTTCTCTTCTTGTTGTTGTCTCTGTTGTCGATCATATGCCACTGCCAACCACTGTGTATAAAGTGCCAGTATGTCATTATGATTTCTTGTTCTTGGTATGATATTTTGAGAAGTTTGAGATAATGGAATCATCGTAAATAAAGTGGTAACAAAGACTTGCCATTCATCAATATTGGTTCGATCAAAGTCTTGGTATTGATGATCATTCAATAATTGTATGGACCATGCTTGAAAGTGGAACCATAAGTATGAGTTTGACCATGCACATCGTAGAGCCATGTGGCTATTTACCAACAATACCCGGTTCTTGTTATTGTTTATCATAGTTGATGTTGTGCGTTGCTTGTGATAAGAAGAAGATAGTCCTCCAGTAAGTATTCCAGAGGCAGTAGATTGTACTTGACATCGTTTTATGCATTTATCATTCACTACCAGAGTAAATCGATTGTCTACAGGATCTTGAATTCTGATATTTTCATATTGCCATGTGTCTTTGTTCACTGATATTGATGATGATAATGCCGATAGCAAAGATGACAAAAGTGATAATTTGGGTACTTGAGAATCCACATATAAAGATATTCTGTTCTGATGATCCAATAATAAAATATCAGCTGCATCACATTCAGGTCGACTTGCATGATAAATGGGTAGAGCCTGTTTCGCTGTCAGTTGGAATCCTGTCGTTGGATAGTGTTTTCTGCTTAGTAGTAAATCCTTAATAGCCAACCCCGTCAACATTCCTTCCGTTTCATTCATTATGCACAACATTGCTTGCCCTTTAGCATCGTGTGATACGAATCCATGAGATATCTCTGTAGGTCTAGTAGAAGGTGAGACTCTGTTTAAACGAAAAAAAAAAAAGATGATGATGAGATGACTGATGAATGAATAGCTTTCGCTTTTTCGATATACTTACTTTTCTTCCACCCATAAGAGTTGTAATTGACATTTTTCACCATGATGATCGGAAATGGCATCTTGATATAACATCATCATACTTAGGTTATCATCTTGACCACCCAAAAAGATATCGGAAACATCTTCTTCATTATGTATAAAAGACAAAGAGGCCGCCATAAAAGAATCCTTTCGTGTTGTCAAACTCGGTGATGGTGAAGGAGAATGAAACAGAGCACTATTGTTGTTGTTGTTGTTTCCACCAAGGGGAGAAGATGATGATGATTCTTGCTGCTGTTGCTGTTGCTTTTGCTGCTGCTGTTTCAGTTGTCGTCGTTTTTTACTACTTTTGACTCCAAACGATGTTTTCCTTCCACGTCGACCTTTTGTTATCTTATTAGATTGCTTTTGTGGCTGTTGTTGTTGCTGCTGTTGTTGCTGCTGCTGCTGCTGCTGTTGTTGTTGTTGTTGTTGTTGCTGTTGCTGTTGTTGTTGTTGTTGTTTTGGAAATTGTTGTTGATCCAGATGAAAGGAAGGTTCTTTATGAAAAAAGAATTTGGTATCTTCATCAAAATCAACATCATTATCATCATTGATTTGACCATGATCTCCAATATCCAGTTGCCGATGAATACTGCTGCTCTTCCTAATTGATTGATATTGCCAAATAGAATGAAGACCAGTGTCTCTATCTCTGGTGATAACTAGAGCTGGAAGAGGATCTAGTTGATGATGATATGTGAGGGTTGCATACACGAGTTGTTGTTGTTGCAAGAAGACTGATATTTGATCGCTATTCAGACTATTGTTATTGATAGGTACCTTTGAATGTAAAAAGAAATCTTGTTTGAAGAAAATTGGCTTGATTTCTTCAGTCGGATGTCGAAGACACAGAAATGAAGAAAGTGTCAAATGTGCTGTGGAAGAGTGAACAGATTGTTGATGATCATCATCAAGACGGACTGAGGTTGACGAACCACTTGTGATCTTGCTATTGTTGGTTTTCTTTTTCCCTTTATCGCGCTGTGTATTATCTTGTATTGGATTACTACTGGCACGTTCCAAAATCAAGCCAATATCAGAAGGTATAACGCGTTGAATAGCAAACGGGAGATGAATGGAATAATGCTTGCCATCAATAAAGTGTATTTTGAGACAATCTTTGAGAATAATACATACACCTTTTTCCACCATTTCGCGTTTGGATCTTTTATCCTTTTCGTCCATAGAAGTCTTATTAGGAGTCGTGATACGATCCAAGAAAGTCGGTGGAGGAAGTGAGGAAGAGATGGTTGTATTTAGAGTTTCGCAGCCGTCCACTTGTTGTTGTTGTTGTTCCAATCCAGTTTGGTGAAGTCCAAATCTCTTTCGCTTTTTCGGTTGTTGATTGCTATAATGATCATTCTGGTTTTCCTTTTTATTATCGCTATCGAATGAAAGGCAATTTTCATCATCAATATCGTCATGATCCACTGGAAACCAAGCAAATAGGGCTAGTTCAACAGTTTGCTTGTCATATTGAAATGTTTTAATGATATGTCGACCACGACTCCAGATGACTGTATTATCTTGAACAAAAAGTTCTTCGTCTACCGATATTGAAGAAAAAGTAGAAATAGTTGAGGGTAAATAACTTGGTGGTGTATGTAAGTGTGTGTCTGTTGTTGTTGCAGAATTGAATACAGAAGATAGTCGATATGATTGTCGTTCTTCATTCTCTTGTAGAAAGCGCTTGTGTGGATCTAGTAGCTTTGTAAAGTCAACTTCTCTTGGCTCTTGGGTTGACTTTGGACGTTCCACTAACTGAGGATACTTAGTAAGAAACTCTTTTCCAAAAGGGACAAAGTCACCAAGAACCTGAAACATGACTTGTTCACAAAAGAGTTAAAGATTAGAAGACAAACGTCTCTTTCCATAACGTTCTGTTTTTTTTTAATTTTTTTGCCTATAATCGGAGTATGAATTTCACTTCAATGCACACAATACACATAAAATATCATCAATTATAATAGTACAAGGATATTTATATAGTTTATTGAGAAGAAGAAGTATTAGATACACTATAAAGTTGAGTATACATACGTACTAAACTATTGTAACCCAAAATATCATCACATCGAAGAAGGTTAGCTGCATCGCAATTCAAAGGAGAAGAAGGTTCAGGATTATATAATAATAAAGAAATAGCCAGTACAGTCGATTTCAAAGTCCAAGCAGGAGACCACGCTGTTTTCAATATATCTAAACAAATTTCACCCGTCTTTTTTCATGATTCATAAAATATAAAGTAAGTGTAAACGTTATAATTAGAACTTTTTTTAAAAAAAACTTCTTACCTTTAAATGAACGTTGGGATGACAGAGAGTAGTGGTGAATGTAATTGTGGGAGGATGCATGGGATAATTCTGAGGTATCTTGATGAGTAAATCAAACACACCACCTACATTAAAGAAAAAAAAAAATCAATTTGAGTTTTTCTTAAATGATTTTTCAAAAGTATTGCTACCTTCATAAGGGGTGTCAGGTAGACCAGCTATTTGAGCCACCCAGGTGGTAAGATCCTCATCGTCTATTGGTTGTAATGAAAGAATTTCGGGATGATTGGCTGCCTCTTTTTCATAGTCTATCAGTTCCTTCATCAATCGTTTTGATATGGCATCCATTATGAGTATATTTCTTCAAAGAGAAGAAAAACAGGTAAAAAGAAAAAAAGCGGAAAATAAAAAGAACTGGGTACTGGTTTTTTCAGTTCGCTTGGCGGGTGGCCGGATTTTTTAAAAAGAAGCTTACGTGCAAATGAATTGGGGAACACGTGAATCATTTTTCTAGCCAAATGGTTTTCTGGCACACGCCAATCGTTTTTGTGGTGCACGCAGATGGTTATTGGTACGCGCATGTATAAATATTTTGACATTTATCGTTATGTGCCTTGCTATCTGGAAGAGTATGCCTTTATGTGTAGTGATTTTCAAAGTCTGGTATTTTTCTTATATACGATTCTATTAATTTGATGATATTATGGTTACTATGCTATGCTATAGTACGTGATGTTGGTTGCTATGTGATGTCGGTTACTATGTGATGTTGGCTGCTATGTATGTGATGATGGTTTCTGTGGGCTGATGGTTATGATGATGGTTCATAGATAAGTATCGGTTATCGTTGATGATGATGATGATGATGATGACCAAGGCATAGTCAAAAACAAAGACAGTCATTGAGTAACCTTGGAATCCAGTCGGAGCACACAACTCCTACACCTTTTAAAAAAAAAAAAAAAAACAAAAAAAAAAAACAAAAAGAAACTAACATTTTCAACCCAATTTCAAAATACATTGTATTATCTTGGTCAATAATATGGTGGAAGAGATCAAGCTTTTTAAATGTAGATTCCTCGTCTAATAGATTCCTTCTCCCAATCTTATACATATCTTACATCTACCACAAAAAAACAACTATGAACCTCAACGATAACCTACTTCGATTAAATGGTGACATTATCCAAGCGCCTCTGGGTCCATTTTCATTGCATACTAGCGACGTTGGAGGTGCTTCTGGTCATGTAGTGTCCCATCTCAACCGTGTTGAAATGATGGAAGTGGAGGACACTCCTCGCGTGAACGGTGAGGCCGCTGTCTGCCTGCAACGAAGAGGCAAAGCAGGTCGAAAGACTATATCCGCCGACAAGCAGTATCAGCTCTTCTTCGAGTACTTCGTCAATGGCGATTGCTCTGTGGAAGAAGCTGCCAAAAAGGCCGGCGTTACTCGCTCAACAGCGGGTAACTACATCAAAAAGTTCCGTACGGAACCTTCTTTGGAGATAGTTAAATCAAGAAATTTAGATTTACATAGACAATTGATAAATCAATAAAATTCTTCTTTATATAAAACCATATAAAATATAATTTCATGCATAGATTAGATTGTACTGTTCTCACTGATAGGTATGATGATATTGGGGCTTTATTGACTTCAAACTAACGTACTTAAATATTTCCTATGACTTTCTTCACTACTTACAATCATTTCTTTCAGATCATCAGAGGTAATTACCTGCTGTGCGTCATATATTCTTGACGTTAATGACTCGTGATCACCAAATAGATTGCGATCAGTTTTGTCAACTAATGCCTTCCAAAATTGTGTACAAGGATTCAAACCACAAGAAACGCTTGACATATGCAAATATTTGTATCTACGATTGGTTATTTTTGACTGGATATTATTTCGCTGCTCTAGAGGTACGTTCAAAAACTTCGAATATTGAAATTGGTGGCCATGTGGAATTGGTGTAGGTTGCAATAATGAAAAAAATACAATAAAAAAGGAGACGAGAACAAGTCTGTGAGATTTCTTTTTTTTTTTAAAAAAATTGTATTAAAAAGAGACGAATTTATCGACACAAAAAGTTTTGTTGATGTTATCTCGTTTTGGTTCGTAATATTGTTATGCAGAGCACATAACCTTATTAGTATTTTGCTTCTCATTGATGTGATGTTATCGTCATATATGTAGGGAATCATTATGATAGTTGCCCTGGAGTGTTTATACATTGATATGTACTTTCCTTGGTAGTAATTATGGGCCATGAGCATAATGATTTTCAAAGTCCGTATTTTATTTTGTTATCTTTTGGATGCGCGGTAATAATAATATTCTTTTCTTTTATAATAACTTTAATCATAGTATATGAATTGTGATCTACAATAGTTATACTTTTATTTAATAAAGCTTTTATTCCTACTGCTTTACTACAAGTCAGTGTAGTTGATTCCATCTTACGATGTGTTTTTTATTCTTTGTTGGTGAATGCATTCTTTATTTCTATTATATGGATATGATTACGAAATACGCCGATACGACACTTGTCTTCTGCCTCTGTGAATGAATCAACAGGTTGTCTACAATTTGATGTGATTGCCCCCAAGGAACGCCGAAGTGGAATACGGATTATCAAGCTTTTTCTAATACATCCTCATCGTTCTCCCACTCTTTGCCCTGTTCGTTGTTTTCTGGCGGTTCGTGATCATCCTGCTGCTACATCCCGTCCACAAGACGCCCTCTTCGTCAAATCCAATGAACCCTCGGTATCAATCAAAATCACTACCATCAGCTCTTGGATCCGTACATTGCTAAAATTCAGTACCATCGAATCCCGGGTTTCCCTACGATCACTAGGATCCTCCATAGCTTTACAGGAAGGCATCGATCTTGATGACATAGCAACTCTTGGCAACTGGAAATCCACTGACACCTTCAACACCCATTACCGTCGTCAACACATGTCACAGGTTGACTTCACCAACAAAATCATTGACGTCAACCTCCCGCCGGTTCAACTGTCCACCGTCCTCCAAGACAATGACGATACAGATGCTGATGATGATGATGAGGATACATTTTTGGATGCTCTGGAGTAGCATATAAGATAGTTGATTGGATTAACAAATATAAAAATAATAATAAAAGACAAATCGAAAATACGATGAGACTGTTGATATAGTTTATTTCAATAAGAATTGAATGAGAGAGAAAAAAAGAGAAAAAACTATTCTAATCCAATCTTAAATGACAAGAAGCTGAGATCTTAAAGTTACACAATAATATCAGTCTAGATACGACATCACCCCCTTCCAGTCTGTTAGACGTCTATTATATATTTGTCTGTATCTTTTAATGTTATAACAAAACATGAATTATACATCATGCTGCATGATTATTCAGGATATGGTTTTTTATTCATGGGGGTGATGGTTGTAGAACTGTTCAACTTCTTTTCCGTTTATTATTTTTTCTTTGAGGTCGAACAGGTTCCTTTAAACCGATTCTTTTATAATAATCAGTGATGATTCTTGGATCCTGGAAATTGTGATGTGGTTCCCAGGTATCGTCTTCTGGTGTATAACCTTTCCAACGTACTTTATATTCATATTTATTAGTTTTTTCATTTAAGCGATGTTGTAATATTGCTTGTACTTCATACACTTCATCTTCTGGTATGATTTCATCCATTGAAATGAGTTTTAGTTCCGAAGGTGTATAATTTCTTGGTAGGATATCACCTGTTAGATCTTTAAGGATATATGCACCTCCTTGATTTTGTTTGATCACTTCAAAAGGGCCAGTGTATCTGGGCTCCAATTTTGTACGTTGTGAATTTTTTATCATCACATGGCTTCCTTGTGGAAAAGTAAAAGTTTTATGTTTGTTATCAAAGTTCGTTTTTTGTTTCTTTGTTACTTCTTGCGTTCTTTTTTGTATAGCTGGAAATATCACTTCATTCATTTGTTTTATACGTTGTTGTATTTCTTCTTCTGTCATTTCTTCTTTAATACTTTCATCCCTAAAGTCGACGAAGTCATTAAGCTTACGACCGAACATTATAGTAAAGGGAGGTGTATTTGTTCTTTGACTTATTTTGTTGTTTATAGATAATTGTACTGACGGAAGATATTTATCCCATTCATTCACATTTCCTTCTATTACTTTTTCTAGGACATTCATAGTTGTTTTTACAGTGTTTTCTGCTGCACCGTTTGCCCTTGGATGATATGGGGTTATTAATCTGTGATCAAAACCAGCTGCTTTCTTGAATCGTTTCATCATATCGTTAACGAATTCTGTTCCGTTATCCGATTGTACAATCTTAGGTATACCAAAATCGCAGAATACATTAATCAGTTGATTGACTATAGTGTCAGCTCTTTTGTCAGGTATTGCCCGTATTATTACAAAGCGTGAGAAGATATCTCTCATAATCAAAATATAATTATTATTTTGATTTGTTGTAGGTAAAGGTCCAGCAAGGTCAATTGCCCAGTGGTCACCTGGTAAGTTTGAGGATATTGGGCGTAAAGGATGATATCCATGTTTCGCTATGTTATATTTTTGGCATGAAGGGCATTTACTAACTAGAGCAACTGCTTGTTCTTTTAATTTAGGCCAATGTATACCGTTACTATGAATAGCTTTGACGATTGCTTCAGCACCAAAATGACCAAAGAGATGTGCTTTATTTAATAATTCCTGACGTTCTTCTTCTGGTGGTTCCATTTTATCTGCACTATTTATTTCAACAGATCTGTTTATTAACGTGTTATCGTTATTACCCCCTTCCAGCCTTGACATGCTAGGGAAAAGGCGTGAAAGATAATCAGGTAAAATATTATGGGTACCAGGTAGATGGATGACTGTGAAGGTATAGTCGAGCAATGTGTCTAACCAATTTGTCATCATAGGGTTCATATGTTCCTGTGAATGTATATAGATCAGAGCCTTATGGTCCGTGTAGAGTGTGAATGGATTACCCCACAGGAATTGGTGGAATTTATTGAAAGCGAAGATGATTGCTAACAATTCCCTTTTTGTTGTAGAGTAGTTACGCTCTGATTTGGACAATGATCTTGCCATGAACCCAATATAGTTTGTTTTACCCTGGATTTTTTGGAAGAGGACAGCACCAATACCAACGTTCGATGCATCCGTCGCTACGTGGAATGGCTCTTGAAAGTTGGGGTGTGATAAGGTAATATGTTTTTGCAAAAGCTTTTTCAGAGTTGTAAAGGCTTGCTCATGCTTAGGTGTCCACTTCTTTTTTAGATTATCCTGGTTACGCAGTTGATTCAATGGATCGGTAACAGTTGACATCATTGGAATATGATCTCGGAAATAGTTGACTACACCAAGAAATCTTTGAAGGTCTTTGCCTGTTTGCGGTGTTGGCCACATGTCAATATTTTGCAGTTTGCGTTCATCAAGTGATCGTCCATTTTCTGAAATAGAGAATCCAAGTAAGTATACGGATTTTTGTGCAAAATGACATTTGTCTGGATTGAGTAGTAGGTTAACGGCAGTTAACTTATCAATTATAGTTTTAACATGTAATTGATGATTTTGCATGTTATCACTATAAACTACGATATCATCCACAAATGTGGTGACAAATGGTAGATCAGTGAATAAAATACTCATCACCCTTTGGAATTTTGATGATATAGGTTTTAAACCAAATGGGCAACCTCTGAACATATATTGTTTACCGTCTACTGATGTGAAGGTAGTTTTATGACGATCATCCTCATGAATTTTGAACCTATGGAAGGCACTTTTTAAATCAAGGGTACTAAATACTTTGGCACCACTCAATTTTGTGAAGATATCACTTATTAATGGTAAAGGATAACGATCATCAGGTAAATACTTATTAATATGACGAGGATCCAAACATGGTCGCTTACCAGTTAAGTTACCGTTTATATCTTTTTTAGGTGCTAGTGTTAATGGTGAATTCCATTTGTTATCGATGTTAGCAGGAACAGGTTCAATGATGCCATCAGCCAGCCAATTTTGTACAGTTTGATGTACCATCTCTTTCAATGTATGAGAAATGGGGTATTGTCTTCTGTAACATGATACACCTTTAGGCATAGGTAAGTATATCACAGATTCAGGGAGTGTACAAAAAGCGTTTGTAGGGATAGCTTGATTTTGTTTTAAACTGTTTTTAATAAAATGATGGAATGTTTCCTGTTCTTCTTTTGTACCTGCTGGTGTTTCATTTGGGATTTCTCTATCTTTATCAGGATCTTCTTCCATCTTTTGAGGAAGTGGATCCCATGTTTGTACTAAACCGTAATAACCAATGCCAAGTGAAGGCATTAAGTCAGCTCCAATACTAACTTGTTGATCACCGGTTAATTTCATTACTTCAAAAGAATATTTTAAAGTTTTCCCGTTATAACAAAGATCTAAAGGTTCTGTATAACCTAGACGCTGAATTACATGATCAGAATGAGCTAAATGGATACAATCATTTGGATTTTTATTTTTATTATTTAGAACAATTATTTTAAAATTATTTTTTAAACAAAAATTTTCATCGATGGCAGAAAAAGTTGCACCACCATCTAACAAAGCCATGATAGGTTTTTGTTCTAAATAAATCGGAATAAGACATTGATTAATGTTTTGATTATTTTGAATTAAATTTTGTTTCTTATTCTTAGCCTTACATTCTGACATAAGATTCAACTTATCATCAGCATCTTCTTGTTTTTGAACAACCGTTTTGGTTCGTATAGCAGCACGAGAGAACAAATTATTTTTGCCATCTCGGCCGTTGAGTTTCTTTTTAGGACAGACATGTCCAGGAAGATATATCTGTCCACAACCATTATAACAAAGAACACCTGTTCTTTTACCATCAGAGACTGTATTAGCCTTTTTTATTTTCTTTACAAACGAAACATCATTTTGAATGTTTCGCTTTTGAGCAAAACCTCTAGGGTTTTCTGTTCTTTGGATGTCCATACCAGCAACGGTTTGCATCAGTTGATGAATATCAACGTCAAAATTCGGGGCAGATCGGGTGATCAACCACTCCGTTGCTTGTCTTCTAATTTCTGGGTTTAATGTAGCTAAATAAACTACATTGGAAAGAAGAGAGACAGGCATTGTTTCCCATTCAGTCATGGTTAACAAATTACCGAACATCTTATTATGTTCGTCGATGGTTTTAGAATTTTGTCTGATCGACACAAGTTTATGCCAAGCATTAAACTTTTGAGCTGGAGTATCATATTTGTCAATAAATTGACGTTTTATGAAAGCCCATTCTGTTTCACCATCTGACTTTTCATTTATTTTCTTTAATAAACCTTCAAAAAAGAAAGTTTGAGCGCCGTCAAGACATCTTGGAAACAAACGACGAAATTCATTTTCAGGTTGTAAACCATGAGAAATGAAAATTTTTTCCAGCGTACTGAAAAAATGTTTGGTCGAAGTAAACGACTTGTCATTTATTTCTTTACCAACCTCATAACTGTTGACCAGCTTTAATTGAGGAAGGTATTTGGGAACAACGAGGCTTCGATTCATCATCTGAGCCTTTGTTCTTTCTTCTTCAGCTCTACGGCGTTCGAAAGAAAAGAACTTTGGGTTATGTGGGAACTTACGTTCATACATAGCCCGACCATCATCGACGGCTTGTTGATCCTTTTGTGCTTGTTCAAAAAGTTTTTGAACATGGGCACGAGCTTCATCAGAATTATCCAATTGAGCAAGTGCTTGAGTGTAGAGCACTTCAGACTCTTCTGCCTTGTGCGTAAGCACAGCGACAGCCCACTCGGCCCTAGCTTCAGGAGAAGCATGGGTTGAGGCCCCCAAACCACTTTGAAAAGTGGAAGAGGGTTGATGGTTTTGTTCTGTCATAATGACATCACGTTCCAAATGGTTGTTGATAATGTTGTTGACAAAATCGGTGCCATTAATGGAGAAAGGAGCAGAGGTATCCGACATATTGTCGTTGTTGATGTTGATGTTGTTGTTATTGTTGTTGTTGTTGTTGTTAGAATTCATCGTAAAAAATAAGATAGTTGATTGGATTAACAAATATAAAAATAATAATAAAAGACAAATCGAAAATACGATGAGACTGTTGATATAGTTTATTTCAATAAGAATTGAATGAGAGAGAAAAAAAGAGAAAAAACTATTCTAATCCAATCTTAAATGACAAGAAGCTGAGATCTTAAAGTTACACAATAATATCAGTCTAGATACGACAGCATAGTTATTAATAATCAGATTGGTATCGACGGTCTCATGTAATTCTTGAGAGAATCCCATTCGACGTTGAATTGATTATTAGACCTGAGGTACCAATCTGATCATTAATAACGGCCCTCCCTCCCCCACTCTCTACTTACTCAAAATCCGATCAAGGAACAAAAAAAAATATTTTATTTATAGTAAAAATTTTATTCTAATTTTCGTTGTTTAAATAAAGAAAGAAGATTACAGCATAGTTATTAATGATCAGATTGGTATCTCAGGTCTAATAATTAAATTGTTCTTGGTCATTATAACGGCATCATGATGGAAAAAATGATACAGAGCACGAAACTTCATAAAAATTGAAGGGATCATTTATTTTTTGATATTTTTTTTTTTTTTTTTTTTTGTAATTAGTGAATATGCTATACTATACACAGAAAAGGGTAAAAAAGCTAATGGGCATAAATCATTTCTTGGTAGCGTTGTAGAAGAAGCTTCGGATGATTCTCCGTTGGAGTAACGTTGGCTTAAGTTTCTTTTTATGACCAGCTTCTAAGCACATTTTCCAGTTCATTTTTCCAGTCAAATTTCGCCGGTAGTTGATCACAAATTCAAGATCATCTTGTTTTTCCATGTGGGTTGTTTCCTTTGCTTTTCTCTTCAATTTTGGTAGCGGTTCCAACGACGAGTCAGATTCAGAGTCCATATCTTGGTAATACTTTCTTTTGGCAGCGGCATTGAAAGTGAGTCCACGACGAATCAGAGCTTTTGTTTTTGCCGTTGATGGTCCAGGCACACCGAACAAGACAGTGTAGCAAATGATATCCACCACCTTTGATACATCATTATCTCATTGAACTTGATTTTCAGAGGTGCACATAGCCGCCTGATTTTCAGCATAGGGAGACCATATAATGTCGGTGTCGTATCGACGTATTCCGTAAGCATATCCATAAAATAAAAATAAAGAATTCATTCACAAACAAAGAATAAAAAATACGTCAGAAGATGGAATCAATTACATTGACGTGTAATAAAGTAGTAGGAATAAAAACAAAAGTCTTATTAACTAAAAAAATATAACTAGTACAATCACTAATTGATATACTATGATTAAAGTTGTTATAAAGAAAAGAAAGAACTAGAAGAAATATCTAAAAAGATAAAATAAAATACGGACTTTGAAAATCATTATGCTGATTGTCTATAATGACTATCAAGGAAGATACATATCAATGTAGACAAAAAAAAAAAAAAAAAAAAAAAAAAGAGGCAGACGGGATCAAAGGCCCATGTTACACTTAATCCAGCTTGATACATTAAACCAAAATAAAAATAGTCGAATCTGAATTTCAAGCCAACAGGGGTGTGATGATAGGAAAAGAGGTTCTTTATTGCATAAACAAATGGATAAATCAAAAAAATAAACTTAAATTTTTAATGCATCTACCAAACCTTCCATTAGTGAGGCCTTATTTCTAAACATAAATTCTATTAAATAATTTCCATAGAGTTCGAACAGACCAGAATAGAGCTGATTCATCAAAATTGTAGACTTGATCAGAAGGGTAATTGGAGATGATTATCTAGATTTCTTGTATTCTAGCCTGTAATTCCGGTGCTGTCATATCCACGGAACCAGTTCCATCACACATTAGATGAGCATTGAAAAAACCATGACGCTTCATGAACCCATCAATCTAACCAGAGGAAATGATCATCGCAAATTTTTCGCTACCAATGTCGAGACGACCTGCCTGTTGATACCGATACCATCATTTGCCAATTCTTCTTCCAATTCAATACAAAATTCAGTATTCAGGACATCTACGATACGACTGAAATGTCTAGAATATGTTTATTTATGCTTCTATTCGGAAAATTTTACGCAGATCCACTAGTAGTATTAATTTCATATACATCTGCCATGTTCTCTAGCTCCAAGTTACGTCGAGGCATATAGCTTGCGAAAAAAGAATGAATGGATCTCCATTCTTGTTCAGTAGTGGGCATATGATGACCTTTTCCAGAAATAAACAACTGTTTGATCTGCGCAGTAGAAGCACATCGTTGTTTTATCCCGTTAAACTAACAAAAAAAAAAAAAAGGAATAAATAAATCTATTATTCCATTGCTCTCAAAAATGATCCTTTTTAATATACCATTTTTTCTGCTTGTGATCTCGTTCCAATCACTGGATCTTTGTCGCCTTGAG
The DNA here is from genome assembly GCF_025201355.1 of Halteromyces radiatus. Lineage (NCBI taxonomy): Eukaryota > Fungi > Mucoromycota > Mucoromycetes > Mucorales > Cunninghamellaceae > Halteromyces > Halteromyces radiatus. The sequence continues at coordinate 753,945 of NW_026251696.1, read as the reverse complement.
TGATTAGTATAGGACCATCATATAAAGTGTTTTTCAAATCATTTGTTGTAATGAAGGGATATCCACTGATGCTAATCACTCCACCCAAATTTCGTATATCACCTTCTAATACTTGATCCAACGCCACTGTACCACCTTGAGAAAACCCGAAAAAAAAGATCTGCGATGCTGGGTATTGACAATCTTCTATCAAATGTTTTAATAACACTGTCAACAATTGTCTCGTTTTTAAGAGTCCACTCTTTTGTCTAGGATCATCAGGAGAAAGAACTAAAAATGGATAAAAATAATTGTCAACGAAAGACAGGTAAACTTGTTAGTGAAAATGGTCAAGATATATTATAAATATCTAGGCATATGTTTATTACCTTCACCAGTTAACATATCAAAACTAGGATACCATTGATAACTCTCACAATCCATATACGGAATAAGTTCTGGAGCTTGAACTGCTAGTATTGCTGTTTGAGGTAACTGAAGTTTCTGACCAAGTGTTGCAAAAGGCTGAAGAGTATCACCAAGACCATGAAGCAACACGAGTAGATTAGTATCAACACCATCTGGACTAGATGAATATTTGAAAACAAGTCTTGATTTACTTGCTTTTGGTATAGGTTTTCTATAATTTTTAGACTTTGATGACTTGACGTGAATATGCTGCATGATGAAGAGTATTTATCAACATAAAAAAGAAGGTAACTTTTCACCTGGTCTGTTTTTTTTTTTTTTTTTGTTTTTTTCTCCTATAATATCATACAACTTTCAAATGGCGAATAAAATTTATTTGTGAGAGTGGTCCGGATTGTGCAGGGAGAAGAGTAAGAGAATCAATGAGAGAGGACCGGTGTGAAACAAGCCATGTGAGGAACTTATACATTTTTGAAATTACTTTCAAACTTATTTTATTACTTTTTATATTCCAAACTTAAAAAAGTTATGTCAGAAAGTAATAACTTTTTCGGTACACCTTTTCCAGAACAAACCGAACGAGATAAACGTATTGGGGTTACAGACGCAGGTCAGTTCCAACCTGTATGGAAGCAAGAAGCACGCGATGAACAAGGACGAAGACGATTCCATGGAGCTTTCACTGGAGGGTTTTCAGCAGGCTATTATAATACAGTGGGATCAAAAGAAGGTATAAGATTGAATCTCATATTCAATAATCAACTCTACTTACTCTTTATATTATTTTTCCTTTATGATATTACTACATAGGTTGGACTCCAAGTCAGTTTGTATCTTCAAGAACTTCTCGCCGTGAACAACAGACGCAACGAGTTGAGGACTATATGGATGAAGAAGATTTACAAGTAAAATAAAAACAACAATGACAACAAAGAAAGTAATGAGAAATATACCTAAGCGGTACTTACTCCTTTTTTTTTTTTATCTATATAATGATAGGAATTGGCTACCTCAAAACGATTAGTGGCAACAGAGGAATTTGATACTTTAGGTAGTACTGAGAAGGAAATGAGCAGACGTCGTCAGGAAGAAGCGAAAGTAGGAAGTGATAATAGTGGATTATCATTTCTAGTATCAGATTTAATGAATCTGGTGGCACCAACACAAGACTCAACGGGTATGAAACTTCTTCGAAAGATGGGTTGGAAACCAGGACAAGGAATAGGACCAAGGACTAGTTATAAACCATCAATGATGGACGATGATAGTGAAGAGGGGTGGCAAGATGATTCTTCTTTATCTTTACAACAAATGACATTGGCTCCTAAGGATACGCCAATTGTGGATTATCAACCAAAAACCAATACGTTCGGATTAGGTTACGATTTAGTAGCGCATGTACCTCAAGTAGCAGAAATGCGGCGATTTCGGCAACATCAATTGGATCAACAACAACATTTAAAAGAGAACATTTCAGTAAAACAATCAACTTCATCACGTATAGGATTTGGTGTGGGTGTATTTGAAGACGAAAATGATGATACAATGCCATATGATGATGATCAAATGGGCTCTTTTGCAAAATATCATCATACACTTTATGAAGATGAAGACACTCTGGAATTATCGAAAAGTTATAACAAGCGAAAATATATGAAGGATACTAATCAAGATGATCAAAGGAAAAAAGTTCGTTGTTCTGATGGTCATTTACCACTCAAAGGTTTCCATGTATCCATTCAAGCGCAAGTCTTGGGTAAATGGTAAGGAATAATAATAATTTATTTATTTATTTTTTTTTAAAAAAAAAAATAGAATCTGACACTTCTTTTTTTTTTTTTTTTTAATTAGGTATGCACCTCCATCAGTACCAAAGGATTTTGTTGAAATGCATTCTCCATCAACCAATATGAGCGATAGGAAAAAAAATTTGACATCTCAACAACAAGAATCAATAACAGTGGATGCACGAGGTGCAATGCTAGGGGAGAAACCTATTGAAGCCAGATCTGTGTTTGATTATATGTCATCAAAATCTAAGGAAAGGTTAGCACAAACAGCACATATGGTCAAGTTGGCAAATGCACCACCAGTGGATGAATCAAAATTACAAGTTTCATTGGTACCAAAGGATGTAGCACAACTAGCATTGCGAGGATTCATGCCTTTTGGTGAAACACCTGAAAAACAAGCACGATATCGACATTATCTGGAAACAGCTGCCAAATTTGAAAGTGATCAACCGTCTCTCTTCGAAGGTGATAATATAAAAAACAGAATGACAACATTCGATATTCCTCCTGGTATGACTTTTGAATCTGGAATGAAAGAATTGGATGAATTTATCAAAGCGGCAAGAATCTTCCGTCCTATCAGTAGTATGATGAGTGGAAGATTTACCTCTTCTTCTAGCTCTGCTACTAGTTTTGTGGGCAGCAGTGGTGGCAATGTTGAACAAATTTCTTTTGAAGGTGGTTTGAAAACGGAGGAGCAATGGAAAAAAGAAAAAGTGTTAAGGCAACAACAAAAGACAGATCAACCCAAGCCAGAGGTAAAAGAAAAAAAAAAGAATATTTATATGTCAGATCATCTATTACTTTTATTTTAACTTTTATGTTTTACATTCGTAGTTATCGCAAGAAGCTGAAGCTGCAGCTATGAACTTATTTGGTCCATTGACCAGAACCATCAAACCATTCTATCCTAATCGGCTTTTATGTAAAAGATTCAATGTACGTAATCCACATCCTGATCATATACCACAAGAACAAGGACATAGGACTATGGCAGGATCGACCGTGGCACTGAATGAAAAAGTGATGGCTGCAATGATTTCTCCCCAACAACAAGTTAATAAAGAAGATGGGAATAATGGTTCTGTGCGTCCTGTTTTGGCTTTGATGGATACACAAGCGGATGACCCTGCGTTACATTCAATTATTCCTAAACCTTCGGCCAGACCAAATGACGGTGAAAAAACGGAATCATCAACAGCACAACAACAAGGTGATGAAGAAGATCTAAATTACGAGCGACCTGCCATGGATATTTTTAAAGCCATCTTTGAAAACTCAGATGATGAAGAGGAAGAAGAAGAAAAAGAAGAAAAAGAAGAAAGAACATCTATGATCATAGATTCATCTATTTCTAACGAACAACAACAACAACAACAACAAAAAGAAGAGGATGATGATTTTATTGGACCACCATTACCAGATATGGAAAAAGAAGATTATTCTCAAACACCCACGGAAGTAACCCCTTTACCCGAAACGAGTGACACACCTTTTAGACCAATATTTACTAAACGTGAAGCTCAAGATACCAAAATCAAATCTGAACAAATTCTAGTGACACCTTTTCAACCACGACTCTCATCAGCGAGTTCTAGTAGCCATCGTCGGCGTCATGTGTCAGTATCTTCAGAATCAGCCTCATCTGCTAGTGAAGAGGATGATGATGATGATAGAAAGAAACATTCAGATGAAAGAAAACGGAGTTATTCCAAGGATCCAAAGAAGAAGAAAAAGAGTAGAAAATCTGGAGACAAGAAAAAGAAGGATGACCGAAAGAAGAAAAGGAAACACCATCATCGGGAAGATCGACATCGTCATCGTCATCAAGAGACTAGAATAGAAGATGATATGTCATTATGGGTAGAAAAGAAAACTTCATCATCATCATCAAGACGTAGTCGTCCTGAAGATTTATGGTAGATTAAACATGTGTTTTTTCTTTTCGAAATAAAAAAAGAAAAACGAGCTTTTTTCTATTTTTATTATGTCTTTTTCAAACTCCTCGATTGATCATCAAAAAAAAAAAAAAAAGTGTCAAACACAGAATTGCATGAAAGGTTTTTTCGTTAGTTTGATTTCTTTTTTTGTAAAATGTTGAACAGAAATACCATGATTGGGAATTCAAGGGGACAACATCGTGGAGGGTGGGAAGGTCAAGATCACATGATCAAGTAGTTACAAACAGAAAAATAAGATTCACAGAATGTCCGGAGAGTTACCATCCATTTGATTGGTGCACCTTTTGTGATACAGGGTAAATTCATGGCATTTTTTTTTCTTTTTTTAAAAAAAGCCTTTTTTATTGTATTTTATCTTTTTTTTCATTTTTTTTTTCATCACCTTTTTTTTTATTCTTTTTTTTTTTTTTTTTTTTTTTTTTTTTGTAAAAGATCATGTCATTATATTTAAAGAAACAGACACCATCAGTTGCTCAACCTATACCAGTTGTGTAAGTGACATCCAATCCATCATCAATGAACGTAGAAATTAAAAAAATTTTTTTTGTTGTTGAATATAGACAAAACAATGGAAATTTTACATACAATGACCGCCAAATTGTTCATCAAGTTGAAACTACTATTCAACATTGGCAATTACGTAACTTGATTTCTAGTCCTTCTTCTCATATTGTTGCCTTACCTCGTCATAATACTATTCAATTCGTAAGTTATTACCAAAAAAAAAGGTCCACTTCAATTTACTGAAATGATTTACTATATTAGTACAACACTAAAACAAAAGAAATTGTCAAAACACTTGATTTACCTTTTGCACCCATGTCTATAGATACAAGGTAAAATTAATCCTCGAATATATTGTAGGGAAGAAAGTGTGGGAAAGAATGATTTATTCAAGGTTTATTGTGTTCTCCCTTTTTTAGATATGATCATGTTGCAGTTGCAGGTCCTAGAGGCTTGGCTTTGGTACGATCCATGGATGATAGTTGGTAAATAAAAAGATGATATGAGTAAAGGTTTGATGATTAATGGGGTGATTTATCGTGAATAGGTCTTCTGATGTATTCAACATTGGACCAGGAATGAATAACGCTATTGGATTATCAAAAATCGATCAAGATGTTCGAGTTACTATTTGCAATAACGATCATACCATTCACATCTATTCCATTCCATCTATGAAACGCATCACCGTGTTGGAATTACCTTCTGCCGTCAATCATAGTAAGTAATCATAAATTTCTAATTGAAGAGGATCAAAGGGTAATAACATCTCTCTCTTATCAGCTTCTGTTAGTATGGATGGAAAATTCATGTTGGCTACAAGTGATACTGGTGATGTATATCAATATTCTATTCATGGTGATCAATACGAACTAGAATCAACATATAAAGGTACAAAAAAAAAAAGGATTAAGAGATTACTCCGGAAAACTAACATAAAATCATTCAATAGTATCCAATGAACCATGTTTAGGCTGTGCATGGAATTCTTCTTCTACTATGTTTGCTGTTACAAGTCAGGATGGTCAAGTTAATGTATTTGATGTTGTCACTCAAAAAAAATTGTGTCAACTAGTGTCATCGGAGGTAAAAAAAGGAAGAAAAAATTTTTTTTAATGCATGGTAATGTTGATTTCATTTATTTTTAGACAAGAAAAACTAGGAAGGCAGCTAGATGCGTCGCTTTTAGCAAAGGACCATTGGATTTGATGATTTATAGTGAACACGTGTCACAAGTGAATATTGTTGATACCAGAACTTTTGATCGTCGGCAAATCATTCGTTTAGCCCCATTGGATATGGATGCTCATATTGCTGGCATTACTTTTTCCCCTGATTATCGTTCCATTTTCGTTGCCCTGGAAGATAATTTGACTGAATTGAAATTGGATTTAGCTAGTCGTCGTCAATTTCCTAGTGCTACCCCACTTTCCATCTTTTGAAAAACAACAACGAAGAAAAAAGAAAAAAGAAAAAAAAGCATTATTATCAATCTGTCATTTTTCAAGCATAGTATCATTTTCATCTAAACATTTTTCATATATAAATTTATTTCATATTATTCTCCTTATTCCCCAACTTCATATAATAATAATAATAAAAAAGTTATTTCATTAAATATATAAGATCATTTTTTGGGAAAATAATATCGAGTTTTTATTACATTACAGGAGTTTTTTTTTTTAAAAAAAAGGGTAAAATTATTTGCTAGATGTTCGAAGCTAATAATAATTATTAATCATAATAATAATAGTAATTGATTAGTAAAGATTGCATATGATTTTTTTTTCTTTTCATAAACAATCACTTTTACCTGTAATCCATGCATATCTTTAATTTCTTCCTTCAACAAGTCATTCACCAAACGATGTTGTTTTACAATAGATTTCCCTTCAAATGACTTTGAAGCAATGTCAATAGCATACATTGAACCGCAACCACCTTTATAAAAACCAGATAAAATACATTAGTATAATTATTTTGTTTTTTTATTGAAAATAGTCTTCTTCTTGACGTACCAGATACATCGGCCACTCTAAGTCGAATAGGATCAAATGCTTTTTGCAATTTATTATAAAGCTGTGATTCTCCAGCCGTCAAACCTTCTATTGATGAAGTACTATAAAGTCGTGTTAAAGATCGGGCAAAGGCACCAAAATTCATGTTTAATGCAAGAAAATAAAGGAAGGAGACGAGTAGGGGGAGATAGACACAAGTATGAAAGAAAATGAAAAAAAAAAAAATTTAAGTCCTCCCCGCAGCTTTCTTCTGTCCTTCCTAAGCCAAGGGCGACCCTGTCTTGTCCTGTTATGGGTCAGACATTGAAACCCCGTGTTCTTCAATAATTTTTTCTCAAAAGTAGAGAGTCAAATGCTAAAACAAAAGTGTATTTATTGATGAATTATATGTATATATATTTAAATAAATAAATAAATAAATAAAATGTCTACTTTTTATTTTTTAGATGATTTTTGCTGTTGACGTTGATTGGCTTGTTCAGCGGCAAGTTGATATTGTTTCGCATTATTGACCAAATTAGCGAACCGATTACCACCACTGGAAGTACCTGAAGAGATATCATTTGAGGCAGTTGTAGTGCCGTAAGTAGTAGGTCGAGGAGGTAATTCTGGTGGAATAGGAGATGAGGTAAGATTTTGTCTTTGTTGTCGATGTGAAGGAAGAATAGTGGGTTGCGTATTCAAACTGTTGGTACGTCGATGATGATTATGATTATGATAGGTATTACTACTAATACTAGTGTTACTGTTACTACGAGAGTGATGGTGATGATGATTACTACGTCTTAATAAGGATAGGATGCGTACTTCTTTTCGAATATCACCGATGGCACCTTCCCAATGCATTCTTGAATAAGAAGCCAATGGTGTCGCATCTTCATTGAATCGGCGTTCACAACCACAACAATCAGGAAGAAGACGGATGATTGTGCCAATTGGTAATGAGAGAGAACCCAACAAGATAGTGATGCACCATTGAGATGCAGTGAGAGGCACAGTCTTGAAAGCAATACCACCAAATGTTACAATCAAATATTGACCAAAAATCACAAATATTTGAACAAGAATAAAGATCCAATGACGATGAATATTACTGAACACATTCAAAGTAGTATTATCAATACGACGACAGTTGAGTTCATTAAAGATCTGTAGAAATACAAACACATTGAACAACATAGTACGGAGTACTTTTTCATCATGAGCAGGATCCAAATGAAATAAAGCATAACCGGAATAGAGAAGTGCTAGATTGATGGCTATTTGAAAGATGGCTTGACCAATGATCATTTTGGCCATTGGGAAATTGATCAAATGTGCATACTTTGAGATGGGTTTTCGTTGCAATAAATCATGACTAGGAGGTTCGGTCGCCAATGCTAAAGCAGCCAAGGTGTCCATGATCAGATTGACCCACAATAATTGAACGGCACTAAGAATACTTTCCGAGGTATCCGATGTCAATGCACTAACGAAGGACAATACCACAGCAGCAACGTTAACGGTAAGTTGAAAAGTTAAGAATTTTCGTACACCATCATTCACCCCACGACCCCATAAAAGAGCCTTTAAAATCGAATTGAAATTATCATCCATCAAAATAATATCGGATGCTTCCTTGGATACTTCAGTGCCAGTGATGCCCATTGCAAAACCAACATCCGCCATTTTTAATGCAGGTCCATCATTAGTACCATCGCCAGTCATCCCTACTACTTGATCTTGTTCTTGTAATCTAGTCACTACTACTGTCTTATCTGTAGGAGAAGATCGTGCTAATACCTGTAATCGAGGAATCACCTTCCGTTGTTCTTCCACTGACATATTTCTTAATTCAGGTCCAGTTATTGCTACACCACCTTTAGTCAAAATGCCTGCTTTTCGAGCAATCGCTTTGGCAGTATCAATATTATCACCAGTAATCATACGTATAAATACACCTGCCTGTCGAAAAGTTTGTACAGATTCTACTACACCAGGTCGTAAAGGATCCATAATACCTACCACACCAATAAGAATCAAGTTATCTAAATCAGGTTCTTCTTCATCATCATCATTATCATCATTATCATTGTCTTTATTTCCATGATTTCCCTTTGCCTTGTTGAGATTTTCCGATGTTTTCATATCCTTGTAAGCCAAAGCAATAGTACGTAAAGCTTGATTTGCATAATCACTAATGATGCCTTGCCATTTAACAATACCTTCCTTATCCAAACGATGAGGTTTTCCATGTTGATCGATATATTGAGTACAATGATCCAACACAATTTCTGAAGCACCTTTGGTATACATGCGGTAGCCTTTCCCAGTGATGTTATTAGAAATAACAGTAGACATAGTCTTACGTTTCGAAGCAAAAGGATAGACTTGAACAACATTTAAATCATGACGAATTTGTTCATAATCACAACCAAGTTGTTTAGCCCAACTCAAGAGAGCACATTCAGTTTTGGAGCCAATAAAACTACGTTGACCATTTTCATCATTATTTTCAAAAGCAGTTGAATTAATGGCTATACCTTGTACGATCGTTTCCACCAGTTTTTCATCATTACACTTAGAACGCCATTGTTTGATGGAGCCTTGTTCTTGATTGTCAAAAGAAATATATGCTGGCATTGTACCTTTCTCCACAGACATCACATTTTGAGTCAAAGTACCAGTCTTGTCAGAACAGATGGCTGTGGCATTGCCCATGGTTTCACATGCTGAAAGGACACGTACCAAGTTATTTTCTTTAAGCATCTGGGTAGTAGCAAAGGCCAAGGCCATAGTGACCGCCATAGGAAGCCCTTCAGGTACAGCGACGACAATAATAGTAATGGCTTGGATGATAATACGGACTAAAGTAGCAGCCATTTGTTCACTAGAAGGCCAATGATTTTCAAGTGAGGAAAGTACCAAATACTTGATGATCAACGTCAATAACATCAAAAGGGCAGCGGCAAATCCAAGTTTAGCAATTTGTTCAGCGAGAATATCCAACTTGACTTGTAAAGGAGTACCTTCTGTTTCTTGACCACGCATAGACATCATCGTTTTACCAAAGAAAGAATGTTCACCAACAGCAATCACAACACATCGTCCCACACCTTCCAACACTTTGGAACCAGATAATAAGAAACAATCAATACTATTATCATTACCATCGTCATTCTTGGGAAAAGCCTTTTTTTTCATGGTATCCGATTCACCTGTGGCAGATGATTCATCACAGGCAACATTATGACCATCTAAAAAAAGACCATCAACGGGTAAAATATCACCAGGTTCCAATATGAGAATATCACCGACTTGAAGATCATAAACACTGATTTCATGTTCATGACCATTTCGAATGACTTTGACCAATCGATCTTCTTTCTTTGCATTTAATTTCTTGAATTGTTTTTCTTTTTCATAATCATTAATTGCATTTGTCAAAATCACTGTAAACACTGCTACAAGGATCGCCGTTCCTTCCACCCTGTGTAACACAATTATAATAATAATAATAATAATAAAAAAAAAGAATGTTCAGTTCCTTCCAAGTAATAAAAAAAAAAAATTAAAATGATTACCATCCTACACGGGGATCATCGGGGTTGTGTGACGGAGACCAATCTTCCCAGATACCAATGGCCAAAGATACAATAGAAGCAATTGTCAACATGACTATATGTCAAGAAAAAAAAATTATATATATTAATTTCTCATGTTTCTAAATTTAAATCATCATCTTATTATTCATCAAACATACTAAGTGTTTTATCATTATAAGCTGCCCAAAGTAACTGTAAAAAGGATTTTGATATAGCTTGTGGTAAAATATTTCGACCAAACACTTGTTGTCGCTTTATAAACGGTATAGAAGACGATCGTTCTCTATCTTCATCAGCTGATAAACCTATACTCGGGTCAACTCGTAGTAGGTTACATATTCGTTCCACTCCTCCTAATTCACGTAACAGTTTAGGATTCTTGGGATCGATGAGTTTTGTCAACTTTTCAGCATCTATTCCGTATCCAAGTAGTTCTTGTTGTCGACTACTATCACCTAACAACGGTTGTCGTTCGTCGTCTTTGACCATATTATAACTTTCTTCACCTTTTCCTTTCACAATAAGTCAAAATAAATAACAAAGAAAGGAACGGAAGGAGAAGGAAAAAGAAATAAGAAAAGAACAAAAGAAAAAAAAGAAAAAAAAAAAGGAAAGGTATATGGAAAAGGAAAAAACTTTCGGAGGACTTTCCCAAACGTATCATCGCCATTGAAAGTGTGGTCGGTAGATCCATTTTCTACACGCGGAACTTTAATCATTGGTTTCAAACAAATAAGGTTGTGAACTGATTCTGGGAGGTTTTTTTTAGTCTGAGGACAAATAATGTGAACAGGGACGTTCTCCTCAAATAAACGTCAATCTTTTTTTTTTTTTTTACCGTTTAACTGTATATTCTTCTCACTGAACAGATAGTTCAGCAGGACGAAGTACTCTATTGGTATTAGTTTGGTTTCCGCTTTTCCTACTGTTCAATATGTTGTCAAATGATTTTGATAACTCACTGAAAATTACGCGATGAAAAAAATAGCTGTCGAGAAAATTAAAGATGAATTCAATACCTCCAGATCTCAAATTTTCAAGATTGAACATCATCAAGATCGTGGCACATTCGAACGCAAGAAAAGATCAGGAGGATCCAAAAAAAAAAAAAAAAAAAATAGGTTTGCGGTTTGCTAAAGAACACAAAGCTGGACGGTAGGCTCTATCTTCAAAAGTGGATGATCTTCCCAAGGGAGATGCAATTGCCTATGGCTTGAAGACAAAGCTCGCTCTATTCGAGAAATATGGACCAAATCAAACCAATTTCAAACGAAAAAAAAAATTTCTATTGGATCAATCCTTTACACTTTTTACTGACAATACAGCTGTCACTTACCTCTTTGAAAAGAAGGGCGCAAACCAAAGATTACAACGTGGAAATCATTCATCACCAAATTAAACTGGCCAACCCAATCGCCTGATCTGAATCCCATAGTAAATTTGTAGAAAATCGATGTCAGACCTGTCATCAAGGATATTTGGAATTCATTATGTTATCACTATTGAATTTAATTGTTGAAATAAAGCTCTTTGTTGTATATTACAATTAAGAAAAAGTTATTATCATGTTGACTTTTCGTGTGTGATCATCTGGACTCACTTTATATATGCATATATATCCTGCTACTCCATCCATTCCACAAAAGGAATAACGGAATTGCCAACTGGATTTAAACAATAGTAACATGATAGTTCATACTCATTTTCGTTTTTCATTTTCTCTTTCTCGTTTCTATCATCGTTCGCTATTTTTTTTAAAAAGGTTTTTTTTTATTTATTTTTATTATTCAATTTCATCATCTAGCTCCCCCGCAAAACTACTTAAAGAAGAAGATGAGGAATTATCATCATCATCATCATCATCATCTCTTTTATAACTATGTTGCTTTTGTGATCCTGTTTCTTGATTATTTTCTTCATCTTCGTCACTTGTACCCGTATCATTTACTCTAACCATGTTTGATAATCGTGATGGACCTCTTACAGCAGCTTTGGCACGTCGAAATACTAAGGATGAAGCATTGGGTCTTTTCCTCTTTCTATTATTATTGTTGTTGTTATTATTATTAATAACCGCTCCTATGGGTAATGGGCTACTCAAAACAAGAATGTAAGATACTTCATATACCATGAATAATTTTTTTTTTTTTTTTTTTTTTTTTTACCTATCAGGACCTGAGGAATAATTATCATCCGTGCCACTTTCATTCATATAATCATTGACTTCCTTGTCAGCCTCATCCCAATCGATATGATCAATATCATGGAATTCTGTTTCCAGATCAAGATTGTTGTTATCTTCATGATTAGACGTAGTACCATTAGATGTATTGACTGATGGTGTTTCCGTTGCTGTACCGTCTTCTCTCATATCTTGCTGTTTCCATTTATCTGTCTTTGACTTATTCTCTGACAATCCTTCTTCCTTTTCTTCTAGTAGCAACAATTCATCTTCGTCACCCAATGGTGTTGAGACAGGAGTAACCACAGCAGATGCAGGTAAAGAAGAGATCAAAGGGTATAAAGTTTCATCTTGCATGGTGCATTGCGATACGGATTCCAAAAGCCATGCCAATGATACAATGTGAATACGTTGGTAGTGTTTTGCTTTGTTGACTTTAGTTGTACCTGTCCTGGACGCAATCAGATGAGTCACTTTACCAGTCAAATCTAAGCAACAATGCGCTCCATAACTTGTTGCTAGTTTCCAAAATCTACTCCGCGTAGCATCTTGATCATTAGGAATCACGCCTGAAAATGTACATGTCACACCAGCTAATATTTGCGCCTTCCATCTCATCAGTCTTATCCTTATTTTATCCTCCTCTTCATTTAACTGCGATTTTTCATATATTGATATCAGTCCCTACTCATCCATGCAAAAAAAAAGGAGTTAAGTATCAACTATCATTGATGAAACGCATACATCTTTACCACCCCCCCACTCTCTCTCTCTCTCTTTACTTTACTTGAGCCAAAGCATTCAAATCTTCTTGATCAGTATTGTGGGTATAATCTAATATAGTTTTGAAAGGATCAGAAAAAAAAAAGTATTAGGATGAGCATATCTTTTTTTTTTCCTTTTACCTTCAAGTGAGGAAGATGGAGAAGGATGATTGGCAGTATCGGAAGTAGATGTGTGATGATTTCTACGTACTACAGTAAACAATAAAAACAAGTTTTTATTATAATTATTCAGATAATTTTAGATATATAAACTTACAAGGTCGATGGTACATATACATTTCTAAATCATTATCATTCAATTCATCACCTATATGTATAGTTTTACTTTGATCAGGAGGAGTTTCACCATCTAAAAAAAAAATAACGATACAAGTAAATCATTGTTAGTTTTTCATTTATCACAAAAAAAAAAATCAATAAATCTTTTTTTTTTTTTTTTTTTTTTACATGGTTCAAAATAAGTATGAGAAGGATCTAACCACTTTAAAAGATTTGGTATATTCTTATCCTCTTGTTTGACTTGGGCATAAATTCGGTAATAGTTTGCCACTTTTCCAAAAAAGTGAGTCATTCTACATGAATTATTTAATAAAATATATCAGAAAATCTTTTTTTTTTCGTTTCTTCTATTATCCTCACTATTTTTTCTTGTTAAGAAAATTTGGTGGGGGTACCTTGGTGTCAAAGAGTCACATAAAGTGGTCTGATTGTCTTGGCAACCAGGAAATAATGAAGACAAGTGAAAACACAGTGATAACTTCCGAGACTGAGTGTTATTATCTATCACGGACTTTATATTGTAGTCGTGTTATAATAAATATAGTGTTATGAAGAAAAAAGTTAAAACTTGAGAGTCAAGAACGTATGGTTTTCCTCTTCCTTTTTTTTAACTTTATATAGTTAAGTTTGTTTCTTTACCATTGATAAATAGATAGAAAGTTTTCTTTAAAATTTTCGAATAATAGTCGGAGAGAAGCAAGAAAGTAAAGTTTCGTCGTGTCTAGTTTATTGTAAGAAAAAACAAAAAAAAAACAAAGAGAAAAAAAAAAAGGAATAACAAGGGTAAGAAAACGCCCAGTGGGAAGATTTTTTTTTTTTTTTTTTTTTTTTGCTTTGGCGGGGAATTTTATTGATGCATGATGTTACACGCATTTTTTTGGTCTCAAAACCATCCAGTAAAAAAATAGTATCCTCTTTCGGAAGACATCTTTTTTGCTCTCATGCGATCAAAACGTTTGGCTCTATACGTATTTCAGCATCCATGGAGGTACCTGGAATGACCCCCCCCAAGTCTCGTTGGCGGCAAAAACTGCTTTCTTATAAGAGGATTCTTGTTTTTCTTTTTCTTTTTTTTCCACTGATAATACTAAAAAAAAAAATATCCATTCCCAAGCTTAAAAAAAATGACTGTCTTGAAGCACCTTTTTCTCAGTGAGACCAAACCAATTCATAAGTAGCTGTAGTCTATTTTGTATTGAATTTCCGATAACAATGGTAATGAAGAATTTGTTCAGGGTCCAGAAAAGAATACGATTTGTAAGTACACCTCTGTAAAAGGAAAAAATAGCGTGTGCATGTTTATTGATAATTTGTAGTATAGACTGCCGGTCATCAAAGATTTTTTGATATTAAAGACGATTTGGCAATGTTACGCAAGGGATTATTTGATACTTTTTTACATATTGGATCGTCATAATCAACCAGCTAATCATCCATTTCTGTAATATAAAAAAAAAGAGATCATCGCAAATATGTTTGAATCTCAATGCAAATAGGTCTCTGATCACATCGCAGAAAAGAGAAAGAAAACTAAACTTGGAGAGAACCAGAATATTGAGGATATGGTAAACATCGGATCTACCTCCTACTGCAAAAATAGATAAAAGAGATTGTTTATTTTGAAAAAGGATCCCCTGCGTAAAAACATATAGAATAAAGATATGTAAGTCTCATTTTTTATCATATGTTCGAATCAAAGGGGAAATGCATCGTCAACATGTATATAAATAATGATGCATCCACGTACTTGATTCTGACAACAATGTCCCTTCTTTTTTCTAAGAAAAAAAAAAGGATTTTTTTTTCCTAAGATAGGTGCTAAAAATGGTAGATGATGATTTTTTTTATTATTAATGTGGTAATAATGAATCTATTTACAATACGTTACAGTTGGATAAAGTGTTTTTTTTAAAAAAAATCGTTTATATAATATATGAAAATAGTTCATCATACATATATAAGATTATCAGTAAATAAAAAAAAAGACGATCTCTTTTCTTCACTTCCACCCCTCCTCAAAAGGGAGAAACGATAGTAAGAGAGTAAGAGAGAGAGAGACAATACAAAAGGGAAATGTACTGGGAAAAAAAAAAGGGGAAAGGGGAAGGCATAAAAAAAAAAAAGTCGAATGAGAAAAAGCTATACATAATCAGGGACTTCTTTTGATAGCAAAAGGAAGAGAAAAGAAACAGAGGGATCGTTGTGGGTGAGAAAAAAAAATCCATCTAAAGGAGTCGAAAAAAACATGGGGTAAGGACATGCACCGAATGGCAAGAAGATGAGTTTGAAAAAAAAAAGAGGAGCGAGGGAGGGGGTGAACAAGAAGAACAGGGAGGAGACTTGATGGTTAGGAGGTAATTCAAAGTTTGGCCAAAGAAACAATATCAGAGAAAAGTGAATGATCATCCAAGGAAGACAAAGTTAAAGATGTAGGCAAATAAGATGACGATATAGAAAAAGACCATGGTATGACGTTCAACGAAATATGATGATGTGTGGTGAAAACAGCGTCTTGATTGAAATACGCCACTAATTCTTCTAATTCTTTGACCGTACTATCAAGTAAATCCGGCAAAGCCTCTTCCTGTAATCGAATCCAAAGATCCATCAAATGTTGTTGTACATAGGTATCTAGTTCTAAAGTGAGCATCGATGCATTTTCTTGTAAACAATCCAATGTTACCGAATCATTGTTGTCAATGGTTGGACAGGATAGACGTAATTGTTGTTGTATATAAGCTTCCATGGCTGGTCTTCCTAATGCTTCACCTAAATGATCCCACATTTCTGGTAAAAGTCCCTGTGTACGCGATTGGATTGCATTCATCATTTGTGATTTCAATAGATCAAACTCCATATGCTCCATTGGTCGTTGTCGCATGAATGGTCGTTGTTGTACATTTGATGATGATGTTAGACTACTATCTGAAGCAATAGACGTGCCATCCGATGGTTGAAGTATGAGATCGATTTCTATATGATTTTGTATTAGATCAGCCATTTCTTTATGACTAGTACTCATTATGCTATCCAAATGATCGAATTGCCAATGAGCTGCAACTAATTGCGCAAACGATTCTACTTGAATACGTTCTTCTTGTACATCTTCCAATGATGTTGTTGATGGCGATGATGATGATGACATTGATTGAAAAGATGATGACTGAGCGGAAGATGATGTTGATGATGGCGATAGTATGGATGGATATGCTGATGATTCGTCTAATTGTACAGGATAGCTTGACACAAATGTTGTGATCAATAATAAACAGGAGAATACCAATACGTTGTATATCATATTGATCAATTCTTTCGTTAATACTTGTATGTAATAAAATGTATGTATGTATAAACAGAAGAGAGTATCCTGTTTATTACGAGAATAAAAAAGGAGCAACTGCGAAAAAAATCAGACCGAAAAAAAAAGAAGAAGGGAAGAAAGAAAAATCAAAGAACCTCTTTTATATATATGTATAGTACTGTTTTCCTCTCAAGGGGGAGGGGAACTCTAAGGATAAGCAAGGGGAATAAGATTTCAACACATTTGGGGATTCAAGCAAAGTCAATGATGAATCACTGTTATCAGTGTTCTTTTTTTATATGATCTAACTTAAAAAACCTGTCAAAACAAAGAAATGATAGAGAAAGATATGGCAGTTTTAGTGTCAGATCAAGGATTTTCATTGTTTCTTGACAAACAAACAAACAAAAAAGAAAAGATCAAAAAAAAAAAAAAATCCAACTATAGTCCTGCTTGAATACTCCTATTTTTTTTTTCTTTCTAAAATTTTGCCACATCCTGTGCGTAACCAAACGTTCTTGATTTGAGAATATATTTTTTAAGGTATGAGTAACCTTTGAATTGATTCTTCTTCTTCTTTTTATAACTATAATGACAGATAGCAATCATCTCAACCGATACTAAGGGGAGAGGAGCGATCACTTTGATGGTTTATCATGGTCACAGGGCGATCTCTTTGTTCTGACTAGTGCAGAAGGATTTTCCTGCATTCAGGTTGATGGTTACTTTCGGGTGGCTGAAAAACTGGTTCACACACACACAAAAAAAAGACCAATAGATAAGGCATGTTATCAAAAATAACAACTTTTTTTTACTGTTTATTATTGAAAATAAAAGAATGTAAACATCGGGATGATTATCGTACTCAGAGCATTTTACATATTTATCCTACCATTTATGATTATTTTTTTCTTATTTTTTATTTCTATGACTACTTGTTTTAATTAAGGATAATAAAGTCTCCATTTTCATTGGCACAAGAAGAAAGAATCTGGACCTTTTCGTATTGACTTGGTAGCAAGGAGTTAAGGGGTGATGGTGAATAAGTTGTTTATAGACTAACACAAGGATTTATTTTTGAAAAGACTGTGCGGGATTTTAACATATCGTTTTTACATGAATTATTATCCTTTTCCTTCTGCAATGACATCCTGGAAAAAGTCGTCATGTCTATCTTTAACCATCATTTCCTTTCTTCCTATTTATTACCAGGGAACAAAGGGGTTTCGGCATATAATGCACAGAGATATCGTGTAAAAAAGGAGGATAGACAGACAAATCGTATTGTACATCCCTCCTCTCGTTTGAATCACCTAATGGATGAATAAACAAAACATGATATAGATTGACCTGGATATGATCATCTTTCTGGAAGATATTAGTGAAAGTATTAGGAAAATGCTAAACAAATGATGTATTGATATGTAATATCATATGATTTCGATGAATAGTAATGGATGCCATGAATTGGGAATAGTTTGCATTATCAACCAAAGTAGAGCTGGGTTTCAACTTGACATGACACTCCAAGTCACTTCAAAAAAAAAAAAAAAAAAAATGCGGGAGAAATATTTTCATCCTTGCCCTACCTTATTTTCTTTTACTCTTTTCATTTGCCTTTGTTGTTCTCTGATCTTATTATATATATATATATAATTAAGAGGACTCAAAATGCGACGACTATTTCGGTATATAACAACAAAGCGATCACCAATCCAACATTACTCTAGGTCAATAGGACAACAATATTATACCACCACTACACTAACTAAAGAATCTGGACCTAGTATGAATGCCTTGCTGGACAAGAAACTCATGTCACCTTTATCACTCTCAGTTAATCACCAGGAGCAGCAACCCTTATCTTCTCAACAACGTAATGGAAGAGCAACTACCAATGCACTTTCTCAATTTTATCGAGGACTTTCTACTCAAAATCTGGATCAGCTATGGCCATTTTATTCTACTTTATACCAACATCAACTTCATACTCGACTGACACGCACTAATTATCGACGATTAATTCAACTAGCAGCAAGAGAACCCAAAACACAAAAGAATCTTCATCGATTACTAGCGTTGATGGAGGATATGCAACAATTAGGATTCTCTTTAAGGTTATCGGATTATAATATTGTCATGTCTTGGATAGGTGGTGCCACTGTGCCTGAACAACGAGGACGACATTTGACTGAAGCTTTGGAATGGATGATGTCAATGGAAAAACAACAAAGCCCAACTATATCGCCTTCTGTTGTCACCTTTAATACCTTGATTCATGTCGCATCTCAAGCCAATGATATTGTTACAGCACAACGTTTATACAATTCCATGTTAGCCAAAGGAATCCAAGCCGATGCTTATACTTATACCACTCTTCTTCATAGTATGGCCACTATGGGCGATGTACAGGGTGTACAAGAGATGATGACAAGATTGGAAAACAAGGGCCTTGGTGGTTTACTTAATCGTACCGTGACCTGGAACGTTTTATTAGATTGTTACTATGGCTTCTCTTCCTCTAATGATTGTATGGGTGAACAAGATGATTCATTTGATTATCAATCCAAAGCTGATCATATGTTCCAATCGATGGTGGAGGCTTTACACCAACAACAACAACAACAACAACAACAACAACAACAACAACAACAACAACAACAACAACAACAACAACAACAACAACAACAACAACAACAACAACAACAGCAACACAATAGGAAGGATGGTTTGCATATGGCGCCTGCAGCAGACACAGCGACTTTTCAGATTTATATTGATTATTTATTACGACAGAATCGACAAACGGAAGCTATACAAACGTTATTGATCACCATGTTACAACAATACCAAGTGAAACCTACCATTACTGTTTATGATCAATTGTTTGCTTCCTTTATGAACAAGTCGGCTTTGAATTTGACGAATGATGGAGAACGTTCATCTTCTTCTCAACTGCGTCAGTTATATCAATCCATGCAAGAACAAACTTATCTACGACCTACCTCACGTACTCTGTATACCCTTATCAATGCTTTGTTGGATCATGACGACACTACTTTTGCTCTAGAAACATTTGTCTCTTTGTGTCAGCAAGAAAATTTGTCCCCATGTCAGGAATTATTAGATCGGTTACAAGGCATTCTTCAAGATAACCAAGATTTACCAACAACTCCACAATTGTATACACAACCTTCTTTGGAAATAGAAGACAAGTTTTTTAATGATAGATAGATAGATAGATAGACAGATACCGACTTTTAATACATATAATAAAGATCAATCACATGCTTGTTCTTGACTTTTTGCCTTTATTTCAAAAAAAAAGATAAAAAAAAAAATACATATGTGAATAAAAGTACAGCAAGTGTAATAGGGAATAGGGGAGTTCATGACCATAATGCTGAAATGACTGTTTCTGCTGCTTCCGGAATCGACAATATATCTGTATCAATCAAAATCACATCATGATCATCATCGAGATTCTGTTTTTCTTGTTGTTGTTGATGATGAGGACCAGGGACATGTTGATGAGCGCGTAAAAACTCTGGCCAAACAATAGCATCAAAATAACCGGGAGGATCCACCCAATAACCTTCCAAAGTATGATATCCTTGTCGATCTTCTCGTCGTTTTTTCAAAGTTGTATATGATGCCGTAACAAATACTCGATAATCAAAGAGTCCATATAATTGAGGATCACTGATTAACATGAATCCATCAACAATTAACCAAAGAGTATCGTCATCCACATTTCCTGCATTGTTGTTCTGATGAATTTTTTTCTTCCATTCTGATATTTGTTGCGGCGTCACTAGATCCGATCCATCGTGTGTATTGTTGACTTCATTGGAGTGATAATCTGTGGGTAAAACATGATGCTGTTGTACATATTGAATTGTCTGGATCAGGCGTTCAAAATCCAGTGCTTCAGGACAATCCCAGTTGCTAAGTTGTGTTTCTGGATCTACAGGAATATCAGTATCTGGCTGATATGACGATAATAATAATAATAAGAATAATAAGAATACATACTTTCATTTCGTTCATGTTATCCTTGCCTTGAAAAAATCATCTTGATAGATTACAATAGTTTTCTTTACTAGTTGTTGTAATATGCGGGTGATTGTCTATAGAAAGAATGAGAAATATATGATCAGTATTACGAGATAAAAAAAAGAGAGATTTTCATTATGTTATAAATGAGTTTAGATATTCTTACCGTTTTCCCAGAACATGAAGGGCCACTTTTTTTTTTTTTTTTTTTTTGAGAGAGAGAGAGAGAAAAGGAGAAGAAGAGGAAAAATAAGAAGAAAAAAGTCAATCTTGATATAAATACTACTTGTTCTTTATAGTTTAATATTATACCTGATACCAATTGTAATAACACGCATGAAGAAAGAAGGAGAAGAACCACTTCAGCTTCTTTTTTTTTCACTTCTTCAGGCGAATAGATGGATACCTTGACCTATTCATACCCCGCTACCTATCCATACCCATCCATATATATCCAACACCTATGATTGGTGCATATTTGCCGTGTTTATACGACTAGCTGTGATTGGTCAGCGTTTGCCGTACCTATCCGTACCTATCCGTACCTATCCATAACCTATCCATAACCTATCCATAACCTATCCATAACCTATCCATAACCTATCCATAACCTATCCATAACCTATCCATAACCTATCCATAACCTATCCATACCTATCCATATATATCCAACACCTATGATTGGTGCATGTTTGCCGTGTTTTATACGACTAGCTGTGATTGGTCATCATTTGCCGTACCTATCCGTACCTATCTGTACCTATCCATACCTATCTCAGCGTATTCCATAACCATATCCATAAAATAAAAATAAAGAATGCATTCACAAATAAAAGAATAAAAAAATACGTCGTAAGATGGAATCAATTACATTGACGTGTAATAAAGTAGTAGGAATAAAAATAAAAGTCTTATTAAATAAAAAAATATAACTAGTACAGATCACTAATTGATATACTATGATTAAAGTTGTTATAAAGAAAAGAAAGAAATAAAAAATAATATAAAATACGGACTTTGAAAATCATTATGCTCATGATTCATAATCACTACCAAGGAAGATACATATTAATGTATAAACACTCCAGGTTGCTGTACTTTTATTCACATATGTATTTTTTTTTTTTATCTTTTTTTGAAATAAAGGCAAAAAGTCAAGAACAAGACATGTGATTGATTTTTATTATTATGTATTAAAAGTCGGTATCTATCTATACATATTAATGTATAAACACTCCAGGCAGCTATTATGATAAATCATTACACATATGATGATAATGTCACATCAATGAGAAATAAAATATCAATAAGATTATAGCTCTATACATCAGTATTGCGAACCAAAATAAAAAAGAAAAGAAAATTTGGTCACCAATCTTAAATATAGTATGATGATATTAGTATTATGTATCACTCACCACGTACTTATATATAAGAACAACAAAACTTTTTGTGTAGATACTTTGTCTCTTTTTTTTTTTTTAACTATTTTTCAAATCAAAAAGAAATCTCACTGACTTTCTTGTCTTTATTTTTTTTTATTTTATTTTTTTATTACTTATCACCATCAACACCAATTCCACAATCTTCAAATGCTGCTAATGTTGAGTCAATATATTGTCGACTCTCTCACCATTCGTATTAATTAGAGCTGATGACTTGTGTTTTAGCTGTGTTGATCCTGTTACACAGCCCAATTTGAAGTTTGTTGTAATTAGGACACTTTTTATTGCATGTTTGAGTAATGTTGATAAATATAAGAATGAGACAAGGGAAAGAGTCAATAAGATTATTATTATTTTTTTATTTTTAATTTAAAGCACGATTTTGTAGTTTCTGAATAAACAAACACTAGAATAAATATTTTATCATAATGAGTTTGATGTTATACTCAAGGTGTATGCTATTCAATATAATTGTTTTACTTTCATTTTAAGATTTGTATTATATCAACAATACTTTTTTGTTTTTTATCAATGTGTACCCAATGCATAAGTTTCGGAGTTCCTTTCTTTTTTTAACTTCTCTTTCTCTTTGTTTACTTTCTCATGCCTCTTTTTCTTATTTAAATTCAACTTTTATTCTCTTTTCTTTTCTTCTTATATCTTTTATCAATATGTGAAAATCCTTTTTATCAGGTAAAAGTTCTGATAATGTATCCATAATGGCTAATATATTATTATTATTATTGTACAAAATAAACTAGTCAAATCCCTGAACTGTCTTGGCAAGTATCGCATCAACCAACCCGCGTAAACCATGAAGATGAAACATTTGTATCGTAAAGTCATCATTTGGCTTGATAACGCTTTTATACACTGACTGACAACGACGTCCCTGGTTACGTTACGTTTCTATCAGAATGGGAGGATAAAGGGTAAAATAAAGAAAGAAAAAAGATTGAAGCCTACTTTACCATTGTCATTAATCTATACAAATTCCTTTACTGTACCATCCAGATATACAAGTTGAAGTCGTCGAGCCACATGCAAAGCAGTCTTACATCCTGAGCACATCTTCATTCCTTGCATCAGAATATTGATTACAAAAAGGTTCATGTCGAAATGAACGAACAATTTTCGACCATTCTCAATACGGACTGGAAGAGGCGTCAATGGATGCACTATGTGTACAGTCGAAGCATGGAGGACATTTCACTCCTAGATTCTTGCAAAAAAGGGTAAGATCAAAAAACAAAAGAAAAAAAAAGGCTTTGGGGAAGTTCCAGATAAACGAAGGAGATGATTAATCTTTTTTTTTTTATTTCTGTGATAGATTACTGGTTTTTGCTGTACAGAAGTATATTACAGCATGATGCTCATCATGAGAAGATTATGCTGCCGATTGAACAGCCTTGCTTTGATCCATTATCAGCAAACATATTTCAGCCATCGCCATCGACTTCCGTTTTAGTACCCAAACGATTCATCAAATGGTATAACTCCATGACATTTGACAATGGATACAAGCAATTGTACTCGTTCGATGAACTTGCATAGTCGCGTCAGGTCAGATCCAAGTTCAACTCCTAAACCTTTTGTTGCAGATCCTTTTCACAAGTGACATACGAAAATGCAAACTCTTTTATGAATCTCATCGCCAATTTCAGCCAATCAGCATCAAGTATTGAAAATACCGCTTCTTCAAAAACTTATCATGAGGCTCCCTCACTGGCTGGAGACAGCAATATATATAGACTTGAAAAATTCGTTCGTGATATTAATACCGATCTTCATACTCTTTCCTCAAGTACATATTTATGGTGACGACAAGACCCCGGCTTTCCCATTGCCGCCAATCCACGTTTCCAAATTGCTACAAAATATTTTGGTAATTCAAGTCCATTAGTATACTCAACAGCAAAAAAAGTTGCTTGCTTTCTCAATTCAGTCTGTTTGCTCAACGGTTACCTTGTCAACGACGGCCCTCGACCCATGCCTTGTTGGACGATACATGCATCAAGAATGCCGAAGAGCCGAAGTACCAGTGGATTATAACCAGAGATTGGACTGGCTGAAGTTATTCGACCTTGTTGCCTACCTGGTAACAATGTTACGAAAGCAGGTCTTGGTGGTCCAGCAATTGCAAAGGGAAAATTCTGGAATTGATTTTATCGACAGAACTGATACCATTAACTACAATCTCACAGAATTAGTTTAGTTAGTTCTTCTTTTTTTATTGATGAATCATTCTAGTGTAGTATTTATTATTATGGTCAAGGCTTTATTTATTTTTATTTTATTTATCATGTTTCTTTTTTCGAAGTCTTTCTTTATTCATGCCTTAGTCGTAAAAAAATAAAAAAGATCTTTGCAAAATAGATAGATGTCTTTGTGCTGTGATGATATTTATCATTATATCTTTTCCCCTCACTTGTTGAATTATATCCAAAACGTTGTAGTAGTCAAACAAAAACAATCAATGTGATCTTCTTTGTCTTATATTATATGAACAACTTTTAGTGACTACATTATAGTGATCGTGAAATGTAGGCTAAAAATAACAATAATGGAATGAAGACAATTATCATCATACCCCGTATGAGCATGTGAAAAAAAGAAAAAGACATTTGTCACCGAAGTGTGCCATATCATGAGAGAAAAGATACTGTCATCGCATGTCGCATTTCTCCTATTTAGGCTAGAAAGCATATAATAGGTAGATTTACTTTTTTTTTTGCCACCTGAAATTCATAACAAAAAAAAAAAAAAAAAGATCTGCAAAAACCGTTTAAAACCGTTTAAAACCGTTCGGGGTTTGAACAGTTTTTTGATATTCTTGTTCCTGCTCCTTTTTTTTTTTTCCCCACAGTTGCCATGGCCGTAAAAACACTGGTTTCTTTGAAGTACTGCTGTCATGTTTGTTCTAGGCAACTAAGCGAACCACGTTATCTGCGCAGTCACCTCATTACAGTGCACCAGATTGACCTACCGAAAATGCCCAGAGGAAGACAGCGTTTCGAAACGGATCAATACGCGTATGTGCAAAAGGTCGGCAATAATGCACACGAAAACATCAATGAACACTTTGGTTGCCCTTCTTGCCTCAGTCACTACGACAACATGGATAAGTTACGACGTCATATTGAAAACGAGCATTTGCAACAAAACACGTCTGTTGACACTTCTGAAGGAAATGGTGATCAACAACGACCAAAAAAACGACCACGCGAAAAAACAGTGCATATTGGCATGAGCAACAGAAACATTGTTACTTTTTCGTCAACGACTTATTTGTATGAACAAAATACTCCCAAGTTTCCGCAAAAATTCATTGATGACGTTCGACCGATCGTTTCAATTGACACAGCTCTCGCTGAGCAATCGACGTTGGCAACCCTCAATGCATTCCATCATGCACGTTCGTTTCTCATGGCTGCTTTGGACCAAGATCAAGAACAATTAGCTACATGGTTGTGGACACAGAAACAACATGATATAACATCTCGAGAAGCCAAGTTACTGAATATGATGAAATTCATTTTGATCAACTTCGTCGACAACTGTACAGCAACACCAATATCAATATTGAACAACACTTCAACAGCACGAAAGGATTACGAAAGAACATGGTGGGTACGACGTGTGGTGCCACTGTTTCAAACGTTTGGGAATCAAACGGGCCTGCTTAACTTTGATTGGTGCGAATGCGAAACGACTCACCACGCTCTGGAAGAAATGGATCTTACAATTTGGGAAAAAGGTTCATCACGCTTTGCAGATGGATTGGGATACGATTGGAACGCGAATGAACGACTCGTGATGGAAGGATCGTGTGGCCAGCATAGAGAATCAGTATCGAAAACTGTCGATGACAGTATTAAGCAACTCAGCAGCATGATTGCAATGTTAAAGGGCATCGCCAACATCCATCTTAATGCTAGATTTGACACCATGCTACGAACAAAAATATTTGGCGTGCAATCTATCAAAACATCCATCGTCTTATCAGAGGTTCAATTTGATGAGAATGCAAAATTCAGTTACCGTCAAGTGCGCAAGGCCGAAATTCCCACCTCATATAAGCAAAGGAACAAATGGCTGCGAGTCTTTGAATTGCTGGCATATCTATTTGTGGCATTGGATGATCAAGTCGTCAATATGAAACAACTGGATGATGAAGAAGATGGTGCAGTCAATATTCCACCTCAGGATACAGTGCGTCACAAATGCTTATCAGTATAGTCTTCGCGTAGTCTTCTCAATTAGTATCTCTGCAATAAAAAAAATGAAGTGCCTTTTTTTTTTTTTTTTTTTTTTTTTACAATTTTGATGGGTTTCTGTGGAATTGGTGTAGTGTGATAATAATAAAGTAAAAATAAAAAAAAGGAGACGAGAACAAGTCTGTGAGATTTCTTTTTATTTTGAAGATGATTGAAAAAAGAGACAAAGTATCTACACAAAAAATTTTGATGGTCTTATATATAAGTACGTAGTGAGTGATACGTAATACTGGTATGATTACACCATATTTAAGATTAGTGACCAAATTTTATTTTATTTTCTTTTTTTATTTTAATTTGTAATACTGTTATACAGAGAGTATAATTTTATTAGTATTCTATTTTCCATTGATGTGATGAATCATCATATGTGTAGTGATTCATTATATTAGTTGCCCTGGAACGTTTATTCATTGATATATATCTTTCTTGATAGTATCAAAAGATCATGAGCATAATAACTTTCAAAGTCCGTATTTCTATTTTTTATTTTTTTAGATATGCGGTAAGTTTTATTTTCTTTTTATTTCTTTCCTTTCTTTATAACAACTTTACTTATAGTATATCAATTAGTAGTCTTTAGTAGTTATATTTTTATTTAATAAAACATTTTATTTTTATTTCAACTACTTTGTTACACGTCAATGTAATTGATTCCATCTTCAGATGTATTTTTTATTCTTTATTTGTGAATGCATACTTTGATTTTATTTTACGCATATCGTTATGGAATACGCTGATACGACAGCTTCCACTTCCTTCAGGAGCGTCGACAGGAGCAGGAACAAGAATATCAAAAAACCATTTAAAACCGTTCAAAACCGTTCAAAACCGTTCAAAACCGTTCAAAACCGTTCAAAACCGTTCAAAACCGTTCAAAACCGTTTAAAACGGTTTTAAACGGTTTTTGCAGATCTTTTTTTTTTTTTTTTTTTTTTGTAATAAACATAATTATTAGGTCAAATAGGTAGAAATGAATAAAAATTGGTTTTCTAGGTAGAATTTAGGGTTTCTATGTAGAGTTGAATAAAATATTGGGTTCCTAGTCCTAATTTGGAAGGAGCATATTTTGCCCACAGGGTCGCTGTGCGAAAATTAAATGCATTGCCAAATAAAAAAGCGCGCTTGTTTTATTTTTCTTTTTCTTCTTTTTTTTTTTCTTTTTTTATACGTTTACCTTTTAAGACAAATCAGAGTGAGGTATGGAAATAATAATAAAAGATTGTCTATACATATATTCATTGTATTCATGAACTGACTGAATCCTTCTTTTTTATAGTGTGTTTCTACCTTTTAGTTAAAACAAGTGAACACAAGTACCTTTAACCTGTTATATGCTGTATTACTCATGTTTAATAAGGTAAATCCATTTCATTATGTCACCAACGTTATATGATATTGATCTCTCTTTTTTTTTTTATTTGAATCCATATTCTAGATACAAATATGACGATTAAAGTAAGACAAACAAAAAAAAAGATAATGATACTGTTTTTTTCTAACCTTTTTGTATTTTTATACACGAATCATTCCAACCTCTTTGCTATACGCTTTTCTCTATGTGCTTTTACAGACATTCACTCTTATTAGTTGTAAGTTTCAAAAACAAGTTCTTTCCTCTTCTTATTTCTAACTCTACTTTTCTTCTTTTTTTCTTGTATACGCGTTCTTTCGACCTTGATGTTTTTACTACAACATCTGTCCATCTAGGATTATCGTTCTTTCTTCTTCTCATCCTTCTTACTTGGTATCCTGGATAATGACTATTACTGAATATACGTCTGAAAGAAAGAAAGAAATCTAGATACATGAAGATTGATCATTATAATTTCATGTCAATAGGGTACTACGAGAAGTGGCTATCCGTCTGGATCAACAAAATGGATGTACAGGATGTATTATAGGATTCAATTGGATTCGACTTACAATCAATTAGAGATATCTTCTTGATCTTTTTATCTTATTCTGGCTTAAAGCGTTGGTGATTCTTTTTACTATCATACTTAATATACAATTATACACATTTACATTCTTTTTGTTTAATAAAATTATATTCATTGTCACTATTTACAATCATTACTTTTTTTTAATGTTATCTATCATTTCCTTTCAGACAATTGTTCCTTAAATAAATTAAATGATAGCTGAATCCAAGCTTAAGAGAATCAAGTTAGATGAAAAAAGGAAATATATTATAAAGTCGTTCTCTTTTTCATATATTTTTATCACTTTTTCTTTAATATTAAAAGCTAACCTTACTTCTTTGTAAATACTTTATTCTCATTAGCGCATTACAACATATTCTTTCTCTCTATTATATATTACTTTGGCACATCGCCATTTACCTAGTCGGACTTTTCGTTACATTTTTATTTATTTCGTTTCCTAACAATTTTCTTTTTCTACCTTCTCTTTCCTTTTCTCCACACTTTTTTTTTCCTTTTTTTTATATACACTATTTATTTATTCTTTTATAGAATGATGCAAGTAAAAGAAAAATGGGTTGGCCTTCGTGCTGGTCATGTACCTCATCTGGGTAACAGAACGACAAATCGGGTCGAAGGTGCACACGCAAAACTGAAGCAACTTGTGACACATACCAATGCCAGCATGGAAATAGTATTTGAAAGTATTGATAGATGGTATTTGGGAATGGTAAGTCTTAATGAGCGACTATTGTGAATAATGAAACTGACTTACTGCATTTATGTTGTACGTTTTAATAGTGGGAAAAGATTGAACAGTGTACCGAGATCGAATCCTTCAAATACAATCCTTCATTCATGCTAGATAAAGATGCTCATAGGATGAATCACTTACGGCTCAAAATCAGCAAGTTTGCATTTAATCGATTGAAAAACGACGTCGTACCAGCCTCGTATAGAGTGAACAAGAAGGATGACTGTGAATGTGAAATCAAAATCCAGTACAAGTTACC
Source organism: Halteromyces radiatus (assembly GCF_025201355.1). Lineage (NCBI taxonomy): Eukaryota > Fungi > Mucoromycota > Mucoromycetes > Mucorales > Cunninghamellaceae > Halteromyces > Halteromyces radiatus. Next base: position 724,414 of record NW_026251696.1, on the reverse strand, counting down.
ATGCGCTCATGATTTCTGGTGACTCTTCTCCTATACCGTTAACTGCCATTCATCCTCGTTGGATCTTGAAAGAAGATGACATACCTACTAATGAATATATTTACGGTACAGTAATAGCTAACTGTAAGAATAACAAACTATATGAATGCTCATCTTTAGTTTATATCATACTGTAGGCACGAATGATGATGACAAGAAGACTTGTGGTAATGGTGAGGTCAAGGTGCCCCGAAATGATTTATGACAGCGATGACTATTCGGTGATTGACTTAGTGGACGATAGCTATGATGACCATGTACTTCCAACAGCGACTACTGAAAAACATGTTATTGTTATTGATTCTGATACTGATGATGGCGACATCGGATTGGCTCCTACGGTTGACACCGACTCATCTTTTCATACCAATGCTCATTTGACCAGCGGTGATAACAGCAAAGGTATTAATATGAATGAACCAGCAACAACAAGTCATGATCATCTTATCGAGCGTGGAAATGAATTGCTGTATCTGATACATGCCAATCTTAACTCGGATATAAGCAATCAAGAACGACAGGATATTATCAACATGTTGGAAGTCATATTGGACAAATCTCATCATGAAATGGCATTGAATCTGAAGCAACCGATAAAGTTAATACCAAAGGATGTCCAGCATCTAGTAAGCGTGATAGGGCAGCATGGGAAGATCAAAGTTCACAGCAAAGGAACCGTGCAAAATGAACATAGTCAAACTCATGCAAAACCATGCGATCCAACAACAAGTCTTCACTCAACCTATTACAGAGATTGAACAACTCGAATTAGAGTTCATGAGGGTATTTCCACAGTTCATGGAAACTTACAACAAAAGCCAAGACCACAAGCAGATGAAGAAGCGAATTTCATATCATTCAACGATGCGGATCTTTAAAAGAAAATTTTTTGAAATCTCACACTTTTACCTGGATCTCACGATTTTTGCAAATCCCACACATTTCTTTAGATCTCACGATATTGACAAATCCCACACTTTTCTTTAGTTTACAAAATCTGTCTTTAAAAAAAAATATATATAATTTAGTATAAGATAGTATTTAGTATAAATAGATGATATGAAAATAAAATACAATCATGGTCAATTTTTTTAAAGAAAAATATTATTTTAACAATTATAAATCACTTTGGCCACTCTATTGGAAATAATCATCCATTGGTTTTAATTATCTTAACAATCATCACACTTATTATTATTTTTTTTTTATTTATATACCAAATCATCAAGTCATTTGGTATCTTTCATTTATTTTCTTTTATCTGATCATCATTTACTGTGATTACCAACATTAATCCATTTCCATATTTGGATCATTTTATTTTTTTATCAAAATACGTTTTGTTCTTTTTTATAAAAGGAACTGGTGCTCAGTACCTCTATATAATCATCGATTTAAATATTTTATTTAAATCATCCATCCATCCTATATCCCATCATCATCCGTTAAGAACAAAAAAAAATCTTAACACAGGACTTCGTATATTAAATATCAATAATACGGTAACAATAAATATATTCACTATTCTTATTCACGCCCTTCTTTATAGGTCTCTTGACATATCAATATCAGCAGGATTTGAACGCAATGGTAATTTACTCTATACAACGTTGTTTTTTAGTTTTTTTTTTTTTGACTTGTTACAATAAATTAAACATTTCTTCTATGTTTTGTTTTAAATTCCGAGAATATTTTTTATTTCAGTAGAGGGGGGTGCCCTTTACCTTTTTCTCTTATTATTTTAAAAAATGGCCAAAACAAAAAAAAAATATACCCCAGTAGCAAGACGTCGTGACAAACCGGATGCAGCATATTGGCTTATTTTAAATTATCCAAAAATGACAGACAAACAAATTGCAAAATTAATAGGTACAACTACAGATACTGTAAGTTCTATTAGAAACAAAGATCATTGGAATATGCCTAACATTATTCCTAAAGATCCAATACTATATAATTTATGTAAACTATCAGAACTTGATGAGGTATTGATGAAATGTGAGATGTCTGAAATCAAAAAACAATAAAATGTCAATATTCATTATTTATGAAGTATTGTAGATGTATTTTCAAATTTTTGAGAATGGAATTAATATCTGGTTTGGATAGATTAGATATTATTATATTAACAATCTTATGTTTTAATATTATTATTAATTTTTAGTTGAAAATAATTACCAAATAGTACCAACATGGTCATTTTTTTTTAACTTTTTAAGAATATATTTTAAATAAGTTTTGATTATTACACTTCATAGAACGTGATATTGGTTGTTATTCATTCTTTTCTTTTTTTTTTTTTTTATTATAAATGGATACCAATGCTATATTACACTAAAAATACGAATACATCATAAATGCCTTCTCCCTACTGATCCACCAAAGTCCATTCTTGAGTTTATTGGCAATTTCCTGGACCAATTTTGATTCCAAAGTCGCTTCCTTTCCATTGTCAAAAACGCTTGTTGCCACTGCACGGAACAATCGAGACACCATTGATGCGGAGGAAATGTTGCCTTGGTTGGCGTCAAAGTCACAGAGCGTCCAAATGGTGGCAGGTCTACTACGGATATCATTTGTGAAGACGGATGATGATCGGCATAGGAGGTATGTGCTTGCGGCACTGAACTTCGATCTGACCTTTCGTAACTGCGCAAGTTCATCGAATGAGTATAATTGCTTGTACCCATTGTCAAAAGTCATAGAGTTGTACCAAGTGATGAATCGCTTGGGGATGAAGATCAGTGACGATGGCGATGGTTCAAACCCGTTGGAGGAAGAAGGGTCGAGACGTGGTCGTTGTTCAACATCGATTCGAACAGATGGTGCTATAAGAATGTTCATCGTTTCTTTCCCAGCGTCAGTTTGCTGCTGTTGTCGTTGTTGATAATCTTCAGTTCCACATTTTCGTATCTGGTGAATGACTATGGTAAACACAAGATATGAATGTTAATATAGCGTGATCGACGATACATGCGGATATATACAATCATTTTCATTTTTATTACCGGTTCTTGTCTGAGGTAAAGATAATCTTGAATTAATAGTCGCTCTGACCCCATCCTTGACTAACACTAGTCTTTGTATCTCTTGAAGAGCAGTAGGTTCATAGGCAAGTACATGTTCACGAATATGGGGTTGTAACACACGGATTGACCTTTCATCCTCAGTTATCGTTGGAATTCGTAAGCGAAATTCTTGTAATTCTGGGGAGAGTTTAGTCACAGTCGATGAAAATCCATAAATATCGTCCCCTTCCATCATTCTAATACAAATATATCGTTATCAGTTCCAGTCAGTGTATAGAACAGTGCCAAAGTCATTATCCATTTCAACGTATTCTTCTTTGGCGATCAGAGGTTTGCAGTGACAATACAAGTTGTTTCATCATCATAGTTTATGTGGTTTTGATACTTCAGGGAATTGTACTAGACTAATTTCGTACAATAAATAATAATAATAATATATTAGTATTTTTATGATACCTTTTTATATTCAAAACTTTTACCTGATAAAAAAAAAGGATTTTCACATATTGATAAAATATATAAGAAGAGAAAAAGAGGTTATGGGAAAGAGAAAACAAATGGACAAGAGAAAGAAGAAAGAAACTCCGGAGTCTGCATTGATGAAATATCTAAAAAAAAAGAAAGTTACAAACATGGCGCACACAGTGTTTTGCACCCAAAAAAAAAAAAAATGAAACAAACGGGGCTTTAAAAGCGAGATATCGCATCAAGTGATTCTCTTATTTTTAGTTCCTTTTCTTTCGTTATTTCCCCTGAATCATTAACCAACTGGCTATTGTACTTTTCAATTCTACAATATTCTTTATCTACCAGTCATCATCATTCAATCATCATTATTAGATTGGCAATCTATCTTTCATTTTCCTTTATCATCAATTAACGCACAATTTGCAATTCCAACTGACAACAACGCAATCCATTATTGAAAGCGTCCATAGTCGTTTATATATATATATTCAACAAGATGATTATTTGATTTTGGAAATAAAGTATAGATTGTTTTTATTGAATTTACTATTTATCAGATGATTGTAATATGAAAATGACATTGTATGAAGAAAATGTTTATGTATCTGCAGCAAGCTGAGAACATTCAGGATCCGTGAACCACAGGTTTTCATCGACAATACAACTTCCTTTGTGCGAGAGAACACGTTGTAATTTCTTCACATCTGTTAATACGGCTTTTTTTTATTTTGTTGAATATTTTCCACCAGGTGCGTGACACTTCATTACAGGGATCTTTGGATAGTTCGTTTAATGAGTTTCATAATGTATTTTCTTTTATTCAAAATAATAAAGACAAAAGTATAAAAAAGATAAAGTAATGAAAAGATATATTGTTAAAAAAAAAGATAACAGTAAAAAAAACTCTTGATTGCAATCGTTTCATTTGACACACTGTAGCCGAGACAACGCTCTTATCAACCAGAGACCTGAAAAATAACCTGTCCGTCATTTTTTGTAGAAGACGAATTCGAGTTTCCATTTTCTCTTTGCCAGGAGACTTTCTTACATATCCAATTACTGTCTATTCGTTTGTCGTTTGTCTTGAGATTTCCCAATATATTTCTGATATCATGCGATGCCATCGGTGTTTGAAAAGAAGAAATGATAGAACGTTAGTGTGATTTAATATGTTTGCATATGTACACTTACAAAAAAAAAGAAAAAAAAAAAGAAAAAAGAATGTCTTGCTCAAGGGCTCGGTTGTTCACGCATCGACCAATCCAGGATGTACGTGACACAATAAGGGTAGTTATAATGTCATAAGGTGAAAGAAGGGATCCGAAGAACAAGAAAGACAGAGAGGTCAAGCAAAGGATACACAACCAGAGGCACAACAAGAAGAGCAAGGATAATGGGGAAACAAGAAGGCACCAGAGAAGGAAGTGTTCTGTCGTGTATGACCAAGTGAACGGAAAGACGACAATACAAGATTTAGGTTGAATAAGATATTGATAAAAGATGATGCTTCAGTATACATTAGTGCCTGTGTTAATTAGAGAGAGGAAACACTATTAAAAGGTAAGCTGTATAATAACAATAGTTGTAGAGATCTAAAACATAAGAGTGAAGGAAAAAGAAAAAAAAAGTAAAAAAGAAAGACGGCACAAAAAAAAAAAAAAAAAAAAAAAGAACCACATCCACTTTTCACTATCAGGTTTTTTCAACTAACTTTGGAAAAAAGCGTCTGGACTTTTCCAACATTGAAGTATGATTTGCTTGTGAAATTTGATGAGTTTTAAATTTTTAGCTGTAAAAAAAAAAATCCAAAAGGAACCAAAAGGCCAAACCCAATTGAACTATCTTTTTTTTTTTTTCTGTTAGTTCTTATTCCACAATCTTTCTCATTCCTCTCGTTTCATGTATCTACATATATATCTTCTTATTATTCAACTTTTCTTTATATCTAGCATTTATGGAGATCCGTCTATAAAAGTAAAGAATTACTTTAAAATAAAAATATATAACTCTGGGTACTTAACCTTTTTGTCTTGTTCTTGTTTTAGGATTCAAGGTTAGTACCGCAGGATGCAGCTTCTTTATATACTATATTAGAAAATGGTCAGCGGTATGGAGAAGCTTTAGCACAAAGGAAGGAACGACTTTATAACGATTTACAGCATGTACAAGATAGTGACACAACTTCACATCTTTATCACTTGGTCGGTGTACAACTAGATGACTTTCATGCTTTCGAGTCTCTTGTTTATGGTATGCTTAAAGTTTATGCCAACACTGTGGAAGAGACATCTACCAATAGTACCAAATCTTCACAACAACAACAACGTCTTTATGATTATCGAACTGCTGCGTTACGCTTGACCTATGATTTTCAACTTGCCATCAAAGCATCTCACGATCAATTGCGATCTACACCTTGGTCTCAATTGAAAGCTTGGGCGACCACAGAAGAAGAAAACAAGGACAATGGGAAAGCGGGATCAAAGGAATATGCACCTCATCATCAGCATCAATCGGACGATATAGTGACACAAGGGGAATCAATGAAGGACATTCTGCACTCCATGTTACAAGAAGTCAGTGATAATGCTGATCTGTTGGAAAAGGAAATGCATCAACATCATTCACAATTCACAAATGGGCATTTGGAAACAGTTTTTAAGGTAGAAGATGGTAATAAACATCAACAACAACAACAACAAGGACAACAATCTTATGATGAACAAGACCCACAACATCCATATTCACCGTCTTCATCATCCAACAGTGACCATATTGATAACACCAACAATGATGACGACAGAAATGACAACAACAATAGACTGAATACCGATGGAAAGGGAGAAATACCATCTATTGTCACTTTGATCGATCAAGACCAAAATGAGTATATCATGACTCGACCTTTTGATACAACCATCATATATGAAGATATGCAATTCTTACACGATGTCATTTTGATCCTAGTGATTTCTTTTGCTTTTGGAATGCTCTTTTCATTTATTGGGTTACCAGGTAAATCATCCTTAATAGAAAAAAAAAAAAAAAAAAAAAACTAAATAAATGTTGACCATGATCTCCTTTTTTTTTTGTGTATTTATTACCATAGCCTTTTTTGGATATATTCTTGCTGGTATTGTTGCTGGTCCTTCCGGATACAATTTGATCAAGGTAAAGACATATCTATATATATATAAGAAAAAAATCTCATTCCTTTTTCTTTGTCATGTAGGAATTAATCCAAACAGAAACATTGGCTCAATTAGGTGTCGTACTGATTGTATTTGTATTGGGATTAGAATGTTCATTGGAGAAATTAAAAGCAATGTGGCGACTTGCATTGGGTGGAGCCAGTCTTATGTTATTAGTGACTATTCTATTCTTTATGATGATGGGTCTCGTGTTGGGAACAAGTATCAAAGAAGCTATCTTTGTAGGTGCCTGTGTTAGTCTCAGTTCTACTGCTGTGGTGGTCAAAGTCATTCCATTGGAACATCTGGATCATCTGTATGGTTTATTGGTGATGCAAGATGTATTACTTGGTTTTATGTTGGCGATCGTTCCTGCGTTGGCGAAATCAGGTATTCAAGTGGCTAAAGCTGTTTTATCGGTTTCCATGTCCTTTCTCTTGTTTGCTACTGTTTGTTATGGTTTGGTACGCATCATGATTCCCAGTATTCCTCGTTTGGTCCATCGGTTCTTACCGGCTCATATTGTCATCCTTTTACATGGCAACATGACGCATTATCATCATGAACTTTGGCTTTTGGGTTCCTTGGCGGTATGTTTGATCATGTCATTGGTATCGGAAAGATTAGGACTTGGTATGGAATTGGGATGTTTTGCAGCTGGTGTAGTGATTAGATCATCAGTACCTAAAACAACAACAACATCAACAACAACAGCAGCAGTAGTAGTACCGTCATCAGAAAATAATATTCATGAATCTTTATTATCAGTGGTGTCACCTGTACGGGATCTTTTTGCATGTTTATTTTTCGCATCGATTGGACTTCATATCTATCCTTCATTTCTTGCATCAGAATTGATCTTACTTTTGATTTTGACAACAATGGTGATGGGCTTCAAGTACTTGGTCACCATGAGTGTTTTATTTTCCTTCAAGTTTGATATGCATACCTGCTCTACTATGTCTGTGGCGTTATCTCAAATCTCAGAATTTGTCTTTGTATTAGCTTCTCGTGCCAAACAATTACAAATCATCTCTCGTGAAGTCTATTATCTTTTATTGGCTGTTACCTCTCTTACCCTGATTGCTACACCGCTACTATGGAAATTGACGCATGGTCATCAACATCCTCATCGCCGTCATCAACAGCAACATCATCATCATCATCATAAACCTTTGTATCATGATGAAGATATTGAATTACATGATGCCGACAAATTTGCATGATTTTTCCCTTTTGTAGAAATAGAGTATACCAAATAGACTTATTTTTTTTTTGCCAAACATATTTATCTTCATTATTCAATAAACCATTTTTATTATTTTTATTTTGATTTCAGGTGAATAGTAGTTTATTTGAAATTGATGTATGGTGATCCATAAAATAACCTTTAAACTATGGATTTTTACAATTTTAGTAATAATCAATATCATTATCATCATTATCCGCTATTAAATCAATGGCGTTTGTCTATTTGAAGACTAACATAGAGCGACTGGAATTGGAGGCAAACGAAGTCCGTTTTCTCTTTTTTTTTTTTTCTATTTTTGGTATGCGGTCAATTCCTTTTTATTTTTTTTTTCCTTTCTTTCTTTTCTTTATATTGACCTTAGTTATAGTATATCAATTGGTAGTCTTTAGTAGTTATATTTGTATTTAATAAAGCTTTTCATTTTTATTCCAACTACTTTGTTACATGTCAATGTAATTGATTCCATCATTTGATGAATCAGTCTAACTTTTTACTTTTTTATTTTTGGATGTATTCCTTTTTTTTTTTTTTTTATTTTACGCACATCTTTATAGAAATATGTTGATACGACAACATAATACTACTATTATGAATGATGAATAATACATCATGGAATATGATAAAATGATATTTGATTTTTATTATTTTTTTTTATTTTCATTTTTATTTTATAAATAAGCAGGGAAACAAGCAGCGAACCGCTAATTTCCCTCAAACAAAAATTGCGACCTCGAGACACCGAAGTGTTCGCAGCCGATCCTATCTTCGCTGTGCAATGAAATATAGGATCGACTGGATAACCAGCCTTCTTGATCACCAGTTACCCGGCCCAGGTAAGTATGAAGAAAAAAAATATTTCCCCAATGCTGCTGCTTTTTTATAGTTTTCAGATGTCCTGCGGAAATTAAAGTTTTCATGTTAAAATTGTGGTATGTTTCTTCCCAATTTTAGCTCAGCAATAAAATAGATGGTCATTGGGAAATCAGAGCCAATCATTTAAATTCCATAATGATGACAAGAAGAAAAAAAAAAAATCGAAAAAGAGTTCTTTGAAAACAAAAACTTCTTGAACCTCTCATTACAAGCATTGTATAAAGCATATTATTGAATTGATTAATTTCATTTTTTTTTTAAAAAAAAGGTATCTTTTTATTAATTTTTTTTAAAAAAAACGTGACCGCCAAACTAGGACGCCAAAATGGGATATCAGAATGAGTATATAAGGGTATTGAAGGTATAGAAAAGATATAAAAAGCCATTGTCTCCACTACTTGAATGAACCAACGAAAAAAAAAAAAAAGATGGATCCTGTAAAATAAAAGAAAGATGATTGGAATATCCTTATTATTTATTTATTTATTTTTACTATTAATATAATTGGGGTAGTCAGATAATTTATTGGCATAATCCCTCTCTATTGACCACTAATTACAAAAATGAATAAATCGAGTCATTAATATTCAACAAATGGTAAGGAAAGAGAGAGATAATATGTAAAAAAAAAAAAAAGAAATTCTTCAATTAAAACATATATTTTGTTCCGCAAAACAAGAGGACTATAATAACATGTTCTTATAAAATAATAAGAAAAGAATGAAAGAAAGAAAATTAAAAAAAAAAAGTGCCATTTATTGTCAAAATCGGTGATTGAATCAAAAGGTCTTTGTGTGACGAACTTGGCACATTGCTCCTTGTTCATGACCAACTGTCACTTTTTCTGCAAGTGAACACGAGGGTTTGATTGAATTACTATAACAAGTTTTTTTAATTGATATCCTCTCTTTATTTTCAATCTTTTTTTTTCTTTTTTTTTTTTTCTTCTTCTTCTTTTTCTTATAAGTATGGATAATGACAGAAACAACATTAAAATCCATTAAATCAGTTAAACGATTTTCATTGGCTAATTTGACAAAAAGTTTTCAAAACAATCATATATCATCACCACCATCATCACCAGAAGAGAGAAACAATAGACGACGACCAGATAGAACACAAAGTCTTTTTATTAAACCACCATCACCACCATTATCACCTTCAAAGGCACCTCGACCTTCATTTCAAGATGAATTACCTAAAAAGTCACATACTCAACATATAAAAAAAACAATACGACGATCACTTTCTGTTATCATGTATGCCAATCCATCATCAAAACATCAAGAAGAACAAAAAAGTCATTTAGTACCTGTTCTTGTTACTCCTAATGTAGAGGATCCAATGATATTAATGACTGATAAACCTACAACAACAACAACAACAACAGAAAAGATTAAAAACAAACGCATTTTAGAATATGATAATAATATTATCATTGAACCCATCCAACGAAAAAAAGAAGAAGAAGAAAAGAACGAGGAAAAAGATGACCTTTTGATTTTATGGCAAGGATATGGTTATACTTTAAACACCAGTACTACTCAATCACTCCCTTGTCTTGAAACATTTGATAAAGAACGCTGGACATCTTATCAAGGTTTAATCCATCCATTACATTTATTCATGGATCTTGATGAACAACTTTGTTGGCAAGCTCTTTCTGTAGCTGAATTACGAAGATATTATGATAATTATGGTTCCATGATGTTAAAACAACGTGAATGGAGACAACAACAACAAACTTTACAATACCATCCTACTTCTTCAATTAGCACCACCGCCTGATTTTCTCTCTCTCTTTTTTTATTATTATTATTTTATGCCTTATGTATGTTTTCAATTTTATGCATTCAAAGAAAAAATAAAAAATAAAAATAGATCATCTATTCACATGTTTGAACCAATAATGATTGATCGCCTCCTTTTCCTTTTTGATAAAAAAAAATCCTTTTTTTTTTTTTTTTTGTTACCATCAAATTTAAAACAAACTAAAAAACTAGATTTTTTTTTATTTATTGTATACTAAACTACATAAAATGATAAGAAAAAAAAAACAAAATGCAAATAAAAAAAATGAGGTGAAATAATATATAATAAAAAAAAGGGGGGAATTCTATTGTTTTCCAGCGACTTCAGCCTTCACCACATTAGCAGTATCACGTAATACCAAGGTCAATTTACCATCTACATTCACAGTCACTTGTACTTCCACCTTTGTAGATTTAGAGGACACAGGCAAGACAGCTTCAATCAAAAGAGCAGCAGGTTTGGTAAAGACAGTAGTAACAATTTCGGGTTCTTCTTCATAAGGTTCTTCTCCTTCTTCCACAGGAATAGGTTCAACAGGGATTTCCTTCTTTTCAATGACATGATCACCTTCATGAAGAGCAACATACACATGAGATTGCTCACCAGCAGGAGTGAAAGTAAAGGATCGACGAGCAGGTAAAGCAGTACCTTTGGGAATAATAGGAACGAAAGCACCAGAAGCATTGAGAACACCAATAGCCTTTTGTGTAGAAGGAGCCAAAGTCACAACAGGATGGATAGCAGCTTCAATATCTTCAGGATCAAAACCAGCAATAAGAGAAGCTTGGATGGCACAACCACGAGCAACCACTTCATCGGCTTCAAGATCGTTATGAATATGAGTATCAGCAGTAAACACTTCTCGAAGTTTGACAGCGAACTTGGGAATACGAGCAGCACCACCAGCAAGGACGACTTCATCGATTTCAGAGGCATCCAAATCAGCCTTGACAAGCACTTGACGAACCACTTCTTGAAGTTTGGCAAACACACTGTTAGACAAGATTTCAAATCGCATACGATTGATGGTACCATGGAAATCAAGACCTTCAGCAAGAGATTCCACAAAACAAGGAGCAGAGCTGGCACTGGACAACATCTTCTTGGTCATTTCAACCGCACCACGCAACTTGGAAAGAGCCTTAGCATTATTAGCGAGATCCACCTTGGTCTTCTTTTTGAATTCAGCACTGAAATGCTTGATCAACAAATCATCAAAGGACACACCACCGAGCTTGGTATCATGAGCAGTAGCCAACACACTGTAAATACCAGAACGCACAGTCATCACAGTAACATCGAAAGAATGACCACCCAAATCACAAACAACCACGGTCTTATCTTGATCATCCTTTTGACCTAAACCATAAGCCAATGCAGCAGCAGTGGGTTCTTGAACCAATTGTAATACCTTGATACCAGCATCAGTAGCTGCTTGCTTGAAGTCTTCACGTTGCTTGTCAGTAAAATAGGAAGGGACTGCCATGACAGCTCCATCGATTTTGTTACCAAAGAAACCTTCAGCAGATTCACGAATATGACGCAAGAACTTGGCAGAGATGTCTTGAGTAGAAAATACCTTGGTTTCTTCACCAAAAGTAATTTCATAACCAGGAGTACCTGCTTTATCAACTACAGGGGCAGCAGATCCAGGAAGATCTTCTGATTCTGCAAAACTAAATGAAACAATTAAAAAAAAGAGATCCAAAATAACAAACACATTCTTTTTTTTTCTTAAAGAATCACTTACGTCTTTCCAAGAGTAGCACGGAAATTGGCAACAGTGGTCTTGGGATGACGAGCAATTTCAGACTTGGCTTGAGAACCAACAACCTAATAACACATCTGTTTAATATCACAAGTAACAAAATATCTTCTTTTTTTTTTTTAAAAAAAAAAAAAAAACTTACTTCTTCTTCACCATGGAAAGCAAGTACAGAGGCAATTTGACGATCACCTTCTTGGTTGGCAAGACAGTCAGCACGTCCTTCCTATAAGATATAAAACTGTCAAAAATCTAGTTTATCGTTTTATCGTCTTGTTAGTATATTTACCTTGTTAACATAACCAATAGAAGTAGAAGAAGTACCAAAGTTGATACCAATGACAGCGTTTGATTCACTCATGGTGGTGGTTGTTTGATGAAAGAAAAGATAAGTAAAAAAAAAAAAAAAAAAATCAAAAAAAATCAAAAAGAAGTAAAAAGGGAAAAGAAAAAAAAAAAAAAAAGCTAAGAGCACGTCACATTGAAAAATCTAGACCAATAAAACTTATTTCTTGAAAAGAGTCGGCTTTTTTTTTTTTGTTCCCCTTCTTTCTTTTTTTTTTTTTTTATTGATTTAAGAAGAAAATATGGCAACTACAATAGACAATATGCCAGTACAAAATGAACAGAATACAGATATTGGTAATTATATAAAATATATATTTAATAAACTTAAAAAAAATTAATTTTTATTTCTTTATAGATATAAACGATCTAAAAAAATTACTTGGATCTCTCAAAGCTAAAGTAGTAGATTTGAAAGTACATATGCGTCCTTTGATAGAAAAGTAAGAAGAAAAAAAAAATTTAATTGAAAATAAATATTTAATTTAATTTTTTATTGGATAGACTGAATAATGGTCAACTTCAAACTAATAAAGGTGTTTCATTCTTGGAAGCCAAATATCAGATCATGTTACAATATATTTTACAACTCACATATTTCGTTCATTGCAAGTTATCTGGAAAACAAATCAAAGGTCACCCTGTTGTGGAATCTTTAGTGGAATTACGTGTGGTATTGGAACGTATGAAACCTATTGAAGCTAAATTGAAATATCAAATTGATAAGTTGGTACGTACTGCTGTTTTGGGAACTCAACAAGAAAAAGAACAAACAGGTAAAAAAAAAATATATATATATATCCTAAAAAAAAGAAAATCAAATTCATTTCTATTTATTTATTTATTTATAGCCAATGATCCATTAGCCTTCAAACCCAATCCAACCAATCTTTTGAATAAGGAAGAAGATGAAGAAGATGAAGACGACGAGGATGATGATGATGAAATGAATAATTATACCAAGGGTAATAAATCCAATGGAGGTATTTATCGACCACCCAAGATGGCACCTGTTACTTATGATGAAACGGGTGGTAGTAAGAAGAGCAAACAAGAAAAGAATGAAGAACGATTAAAGGAAAAGGCCTCAAGATCAAGATTGATGAAGGATTTAATGACAGAAATGAATGATGCCCCTGAGGAATTGGATGCTCTTGGTGGTGTGAATGAAGGTACTGGTTATGGTGAACGTATGGATCGAAAAATGGCAGAAAAGAATGATTATGAAGAAAACAATTATGTCCGTTTACAAGTCACTCGCAAGGAAAAGAAACATCTTATGGCCAAGAATAAAATGCGATTTGAAAGTGAATTTGATGTAAGTAGAAATTAAAATGAAATGAAATGATATAGGATTCACTTTTTTTTTTTTTTTTTTTTTTTTTTAGAATCTGAATGATTTTAGTAATCTGGTGGGTATTCAGGAAGTAGATGAACGAGAAAATGAACGATTTAGAAACGTATTGAATCGAAAATCACAACATAAGGATAAACGAGGACATAAACGACCTGGTAAATTCCATGGTGTAGTGGATGGTGAAGGTGCTTCAAGAAATAAATTCCAAAGAAACGTTAGCTTTTCCAAGAAACGACAAGGAAATCAATAATAAAATCAATCATATATTAGCATCATTATCATCATTAGTATACTCTAGTTAGATTCATTTTCATTTCTTTTTTTTTATTATCATATATTCTCAAATAAACATTCACACATTTACAATGCGGTCTTTTTTTTTTTTTAAGGTGCCACAATGCCATTATTCTTTCTTCTTTCCTTTTTTTTTTTTCTCTTTCTCTTTTTACTGCTTTCGACCACTACTTCCAACAATGACACTCCATCCTTCGCCTCCTACAGACCATCCTATTGTAGACATTTTGAACATCAAAGACGGTGAAACTGTACATCAAGTAAGTCAATCAAAAAGAACATTTCCATTCTTTATACTCTGTTCCTAATAATAGTTCTCTTTTTTTTTTTCTTTCTTTCTTTTTCTTACCAACAGAGGTTTCTTCTAGTACTTGGCCGTATAACAGGACCTGCTACATCTCAACATCGAACGTCCATCACAGTAGTATGTCAAGGATTTCCTTCAACCCAATGGCCCTGTCTACAACACCATTTCAAAGCCTTGGTACACCTCAACAGTGGACCTAATACGATCACTTTCATGCTGGACAGCCATACCACGTTCTCGTTCCATGTTTACTATCTCCCACTTTTGCAAAATCCACCACTGTCCTTGGTCATCCTTGTTGCTCATGATTCACCTTGTCAGTTCGACACACCACCGGAGAAACAAGATGAAAACGGGTTGGAGGTAGCGATAGAGAAACTACGTCTGGCCGGTTACTTGTGGCAAAGTTTCTGTGCAGAGCAAATGCATCGTCATGGTATGGGACGTCGTACGTTTCGTTTGGAGGAAGCTTGGTTACCGGATACTGTCAGTCAAGCTGCTGGTTATTATCGTCATCAACAAGCCAATACTGCGTTGGTCCGTGTGCTTCGATCACAACATTCTTTACAAACACTTCGGGATGCGCGTCGTGCTCAGCAAAACCCTCATCGGGACGATACCTTACCTAGTCTCTTTGATCTGTTCATGCAAGATATTCAAGCTTCTCCTGATTTTTTTGCTAACGATTGTCTAGTGGCAGGGTTGATCTTGGATGCCCATTGGGATACACAACAACAATTGGTGGTGGGTCATGCCGCATTGGGGGGTGGGGTGGGTAACATTCGCTTGGGTATCTTTGGTTCTCACGCGCTTCATGCTTTTCCTCGGTCCATCGAACATATTGTGCCTGCTATGTTGGATACAACTCTCACTGATACTCGATATGTGGCCAATGATGCAAATGAATCTAGTACTTGGTGGAAAGCTTTGAATATTGGTATGGGTGCAATGGTAATTAAAATTATCAAACACAACCTTTTTTTTCTTATTTTTTTTTTGGTAGTTACACGAAGTAGGTCATGCCTTTACATTATCACATACTCCATCTGGATTAATGGCAAGAGGATTTAATCATTGGAATCGTACATTCATGATTCATGAACCAGGTAGACCAGGAATCATCGTTACTCCTGAAGACGAAGAAGGATCGAAATGGTAGGATAAATAAAAAAAAAAAAAAAAGGAAAAAAAAGGTACAGATTTTTTATTCATCTTTTTTTTCCATCTCTTTCTTTTTTTTTTTTTTAATTAATGCTGATGATGATGATGATTTTAGGCATCGTGTGGATATTCTTCGGTTACGATACCATCCTGCTTTCCGTTTACCACTCGACCCTGATGTGAGTGTGCCAGGAGCATCAGCTGGGCCAAGATTTGATGCTCTGAGTCGAGACCAAATCCAAATCTCAAGTCCTACTGGGATCACGTTGGTGGAACTTTGGGTGAATGGACACTATGTGGATCATTACGAATACCTGGTCGATCATCAGCATCATCATCTTCTTCCAACACAATTAGTATTTTCTCTTCAACAACTAGAACAAAAGGCACATTGTCATCATCCGGATGTATTGAAACTGGAAGTCACATCACCGCGACAACATACCGAAGTTTTAGAAAATACGGCACAATTCTTACATGACAGCATTGTACGGTTACCGGGAGTACCACAGGATGTCATCCAAGGGAAAGGATTAGGTCAACAAGGATTAGGTGGAGCAAATCAACCAACATCCAAGGTGATTTTCTTGGGTCAACCGCTTGTTACTGGCATCAGGGTGTATTCGGGCTCCTTTTTGGATGGTGTGGAATTCTTTTTTGCCAATGGAACAACAGCACTCTTGGGAAAACGTGGTGGTCATGCCAATCAAATATGGTCCTTGGCACCCAACGAACGTGTCACTGGTTTGACGGTACGATGTGGTGCTTGGGTGGATGGCCTGGCCCTAATCACTAATCAACGGCAAAGTCCATGGTATGGAGGTCAAGGTGGTGGAATGATGTCTGCAATGCCACCAAGTGGTTATCAACTTGTGGGTTTTTATGCTTCTGCTGGCGCTTGGATGGATCAAATTGGTATTTATTATATTCCCCTTTAGATAGTTAGTTTAAAAATTCTAGTGATCTTTTTTTTTTTTTTTGTTACACTTTGAATAAAGAAACTTTTTTTTGAATGATCTGTTGGTAGAGGAGACTTTAGCAATTGAATGAATGAAAAACAATGATAACAATATGATGCATGACAAATTTCTTTATTGAGGGTATTTAGTAAATGATATAAAGTGATGAACAGGATACGCTACCTCAACCGATGATCAACTTTTCTTTATTATAAATCTAATATAGGTGAAACACTTGATCGCTTTCATGTTTATCTGACCACAGCGTATCCAAAGAACCAGATCTATGAGGAGCATGGTGTTCAGACACAGAAAGCTTACTGGAAGAGAGAGAAGTGACCGACGAAGAAGCATCGGAAGGGGGCACATCCACCAAATCCACCATACGATTGAGCATAATCCATATGTTTTTTTGTCGACTTCCTAGCAACTTGACACCAATGGTATGATTTGTTCTTTCATCGTGAACAGTGATAGGCATGAAAACCGTCACCAGTTCAGAGAGATCCAGGCCCAATTTTCCACGAGCGTTTGCAGTGAGATCAAGATCATGAGGAATGATTTTATTTGTAAATGTTCTTGACCAAGGCACAGTGATGCGAAGATAATCACGATTGGTAGCCTCATCCTTGAGCAGTTCGATTTCCTTCAACAACGATGGTTCATAACTAAGATCACAAGCCCAATCAATGGTAAACTCATCCGGCATTGTACAGAAGGAAGTAAAAGAAGGAAGGATGGCGTCAGAAACAAAATTTGGTTGCATGCATAATAACAAGATGGCAAGCTTTTCTTGAAAATTGACCATACGAAGCAACTGGAGTCGAACAGAGAGCATATCGGTGATACCCCAATTGGAGATCTCGTGATTATCAGCGAAATGCTTGAATTCCTTGAACAGCGGGAGGACGGCATAGAATCGATCTTCATTTCGTGTCGCTTGTGAAAACATCATCATATCCAAAAATGATCTTTCTTTTAAAAGTGGGTCATACAGTGAAGGAAAATCTTCGTTGAACAGGTTCAACAGTTTAGTAGGTCGATTTTCATATCCAATTTGATAACAGATCGAGATAAACCATAACTTCATCTTGCTTCTTCGTCCAATACTGTATTCACTAATCACCCACACGCGGTTCGCCCAATCCATGACCAGGTATTCCAAATAGTTCAATGCTGCTTGGTATTTTTCTGCTTCATATTCTGTCATCCCTTCAGTACAACGACAATCATCATCATCATCATCATAGTCATCATAGTCATCATCATCATCATCATCATCACCATCATCGTCATCACCATCATCGTCGTCGTCATCATCATCATCATCATCATCACCATACTCACCAGCTTCTTCTTCTTCATTTCCTTCGATAATGGGTGCCACAGTGTCATCATCATCACTACCAGTTTCCACCACTGTAGCATCATCTGGGTTGGTTTGATCATTCTCCACCTTTGTGTCACTGTTTTCGTTATCCGCCTTTTTTTGTACATATTCCCTAACAGCAAGACTTTGGACCAAAGAGGTTGCGCTAGTTTGACGTACAGTGTCTTTGATGAATTGTCTGAATCCTCTATGCTTGTGTGTGGTAGGGACATTGTCTATTAAAAAAAAAAAAAAAAAAAAAAGAATGAATCAATTATGTCAGTAGTCACAGATCCCCTTTTTTTTTATTCTTACCATCGTGAGTTTCCTTTTTTTGTTCCAGAGAGTTTACTTTTTTTTGACCATCCGCAGTTGCTTGATCAAGGGTATCTTTTTCATCCTTGTCCTCTTCATCTTCTTCATCATCATCATCACTGTCTTTCCTCCAGCAATTCAGGGCAATATGGCGATAGATCTTCTCTCCATGTTTGGAAATGGTAACAAGACACTCGTCAGCGGCAGGATCGGTCATAAGATATCTGATATGTAAATCAGGAATGGCAACAATTAATTCAGCTCTTGCGTAAATTTCCGTCATACGAAGGATGGTTGCCTTTTTGTGTAAGTGATCCATTTGGTCGACAGAGATAGCATCCACCCATAAATACTTGATCTCACTATCAGAGTAGTCATCTTCACCATCATCATCATCTTCATCATCGCCTTCTTGTTCTTCTTCTTCTTGTTCTTCATCATCATCATCATCTTCATCATCAACAATATCATCCTCAGGGCACCACCCCAGTATTGGTTTACATATATGGATCAAATCTGCAATACGAAAACTAGTCACGTGTGCATTGTAATCTGGCGTAAGCACGATTTGTTCATGGCATTCTCCCCATCGGTAACTGATACAGGCGTATTTGTAAGAAATACCAGCTTCATACATGTTTTTCTTCACACAAATAAGTCGGTTCGCTTTATCTGTAGCAACCAAATCTATAAGCACGAGATCGAACACTGGATTGGATGGTTCATCTTCAGCAGGAGGGACAACAGCATCGGATGATTTATTAGAAGGGATATTGATATCCATTTTAGGCCCAGCCTTATTGCCCGTTGATGTCGAGATTGTCTTGCTTCTCTTCAGCTTTGTAGGAGGTGGTGGAAGACTTTTGTTTTCATCTTCTTTCTTGTTGCTCATCTTGAAATACGTAAGGAAAAGAAGAAAATAAAAAAAAAAGAAAAAAAAAGAAAAAGAAAAAAAAATGGTAAATTTGATATAATTAAAAAAATGAAAGGTGGTGGTACAAAAATGAATGTTGTTCAATCAAAAAACAAGCCTTTTCATGTTGTACCACTACCTGTAAAGAAAGTGGAATTCAATGATCTGCATTTCCTATCATAAACCAAGGAAACGACGTGGCTTAATACGGTTTCTAAAAAAAAAAAAAAAAAAAAAAGGAAACATGATACAAATATAGTGAAAGCTTCTTCCTTATGCCTCCAAACGAAAAAATGGTTTCCATATGTGGCCATATCCATCCACTGATAATAATAATGATAATAATAATGATAATAAAAAAAAAAACACTGATGATTTTATTGAAAGAGATTGTATATGATAAAAGTGTAAATATAGATATACCAACAAGAACTATTTATAAAGAATAATCACAACAGAGAGAGAAACTAACCAAAAAAAAAAAAAAAAAAAAAAAAAAAAAAAAAAAAACGCCATCCAATTTCTTTCCTGCACGATAATTTCTTGTCATGATGTCCAGTCAGTACCCTGTCATCCACTCATTCTGTTGATCCACCTGTCAATCGATCCCCCTTGCTATAGCCATGTAATTCTTTCTCTTGTTGTACATCCATCTTGGCCGATCCAGTTGCACAACGCGTTCAAAATGATTGATGAAAGAGAAAACAAAAGAAGCGGATGAAGCTTGATCTACATCAAAAAGAAATAAAAAAAATAATGAGGATGCTTGATCAAAAAATCAAATTATATAGAGAGATTAAGAAAAAAAAAAAAAAAAGAGTTTTATCAAAAAGTAAGTGATCAAAGGCAATAGGATTGCGTGGATAACTTACCTTTTCACTATTCCATCTTACCAGATATTCTATCAAGAGAGAGTTATAAAAGCATATTAGTATCATCGCCTCATTCAAACATTTCTACTTTTTTTTTTCCTTTGACATTACTTTTTCCTTCCCTTTTTGAGTGCACACACAGAAATTTTTTTTTTTGTAAGAATAAATTTTATTAAAATTTAATTTGTTTTTGATGCACCTGAAATGAGACGAGACAATAAAAAGAATATTTGAAGCATAAAAGAACCTATAATTTTATTTGAGCATAAGAGTCATAATTAATAAAACATAAAAAAAAGTTAAGGAATGTACTTACCGTGATAAACACGGTTCAAATAAAAAAAAAAATAAATAAAATAAGAATAAAAAAAAATAAAAGGAAAGAAAGACAAAAGGAAAGAAAAGGGCATAAAAAAAATTGGGCATAAATTTAAAATTTCATTCAAAAAAAAAAGTCATATCACTGTCCGCTATCATCCACACGTCCAAGAGCGGTGATATGGGTAAAGGGATATTCTAAATATTAAATCAATAATCTATGACGACGCTATGAGGGGGAGGAGGATGGATGGATGCAATGCGTGTATTGATCATTCGTACAATGGGATGTTCGTGGAAAGGCTTGTTTTCTAGCTTGAATTTCCAATGAGCACACCAGATCTGATGTATCGTTGTTGCGCAGCTGGTGAAGAGAGTTGAGTGAATCGTTGTATTTGGAGGGAGTCGTAGATGAAGAATAAAGTCACAGAAATCCACTGGTTGTAGGAAATATAGAGGCAGATTGACGGCCAAGGTGGTGTCCCAGATTGTTTTTTTGAGAGGGCAGGAGTACACAAAATGTTCGATCGTTTCTTCTTGATGACATAACACACATAAAGAAGATGTAGGAGGACGGAACCGTGAAACGCATTTTTGCAAGGGTATCTTCTGGATAAGGACTTTATACCAAACAGTTCTTGCTTCGGGGTGCATTGGAGCCACCCAAAATTGTTGAATCATTGTACGAGGGAAACGATATGGAGGTAAACCGCCAGATATGTGGAGATATCGAATACGTTGATTGATGTTTCCGATCCAGAAAGGGTCATTTGCCCATTGATGCAATAAATATTTGTATTCTATATGGCCTTGAGGTATATCTGGGTCTCCAATAAAGCCCATGACAAAAGGTTTGATAGTAACTTTTTTTGCGAAGATATCACGATATAATTTGCGAAGAAGAAATTGTAAACGATCGTATTCGAAATCTACTTTGATTCTAAGACATTTTTGTTCAGTATCCACACAAAAGAATATTGATGCTGGTAAATGTAAGTGTTTGGTACGATTGGTTCAATAAGTCGCACTGGGATAAAAAAAAAAAAAAAAAAAAAAAAAAAAAAAAAAAAAAAAAAAAGAAAAAAAGAAAAGAAAAGAAAGGACATCCCCTTACTCAAATACTCGGGATTTCAAATTGTATCACTATTTACATGCATTATACTTATCAACCTTGAACCTTTTTTTTTTATTATAAAAAACAAACTTTTAATACAAATGGAAAACTTGATCATTTTCATGTTTATCTGACCATAACATATCCAAAGAGCCTGATTTATGCAGTGTACGTTGATCAACAACGGAAACCTTACTGGAAGATGCATCAGAAGCAGGCACATCCACCAAATCCATCATCCTATTAAGCATAATCCATATGTTTTTTTGTCGACTTCCTAATAGCTTGACACCAAGTGTATGATTTGTTCTTTCATGATGAACGATGATAGGCATGAAGACAGTGACCAATTCAGAAGCATCCAATCCCAATTTTCCACGAGCATCTTGAGTGATATCAAGATCATGAGAAAGGATTTTATTTGTAAATGTTCTTGACCAAGGTACAGTGATGCGAAGATAATCACGATTGACATCTTGATTCTTGAGCAATTCGATATCTTTCAACAATGATGGCTTGTAACTAAGATCAGAGGCCCATTCGAACAAAGGCTTATTATAACTAGAAACAAAGGATGGAAGGATAACGTCAGAAGAAAAGGCTGAGAACGTGGATAGCAACAAGATGGCAAGCTTTTCTTGAAATTTAACCATTCGAAGTAATTGGAGCCGAACAGAAAGATGATCAGTGATACCCCAATGGGAGATATCATGATTATCAGCATAATGTTTAAATTCCTTGAATAACGGAAGAACGGCATAGAATCGATCTTCATTTCGTGTGGCCCGTGAATTCAGCATCATATCCAAAAAGGATCTTTCTTCCAACAATGAGTCAAAAACAGTAGGTTTATTTTCATTGAACAAGTCTATAAGGTCCCTAGGTCGATTTTCATATCCAATTTGATAACAGATGGAGAGAAGCCATAATTTCATCTTACTTCTTCGTCCAATACTATATTCACTAATCACCCACACGCGATTCGACCAATCAAAAACCAAATGAGTCAGGTACCGCAATGCTCGGACGTAATCCGCTAATTCCGTCTCAGTCATCCCCACAATGCAAGGACAAGGACCATCATCATCATCATCATCTTCATTTCCTTCAGACGCCCTTGTATCACCATCATCAACTGATCTGGTTGATTCGGTCTTACCATTTTCAACAACTAGATCTTGGACAATATTTTCAATGGTGATCTTGCTTTTGTCCTCTTCTTCTCCCAAAGTGACTAAACTGGATTGGCGTAGAGTGTCTTTGACAAATTGTCTAAATCCTCTGTGTTTGCGTGAACCTTTTACTAAAAAAAAAAAAAAAAAAAAAAAAAAAAAAAAAAAGGTGAATCACACGTGTACTCCGTTTGCTAATAGACTTTTTATTTTATCCTCACCATCTTGATCTTTTTTTTGGTCCGGACAGTCATCGTGTTTTTGATCATCTTGATTATCAGCATCTTCGACATGCCCATTTTCGCACTGCATTGAAATATGACGATATATCTTCGTTCCGTACTTGGATACTGTTTCAATAAATTCACAGTTGTTCATGTTATCCATGAGATACTTGATGTGCAAATCTGGAACAGCAACAATTACTTCAGCTCTTGCGTAAATTTCCTTCATGCGATGAATAGTTGTCTTTTTGCGTGAATGGTCCATTTGGTCCACCGAGATAGCATCCACCCATAAATACTTTACTATGCTGCCACTGTAGTCATCCTGTTCACCATTGTTATCATCAGCATTGACATAATCATCTTCATCATCATCTTCATCATCATCTTCATCATCATCTTCATCATCATCTTCATCATCATCTTCATCATCATCTTCATCATCATCTTCATCATCATCTTCATCATCATCTTCATCATCATCTTCATCATCATCTTCATCATCATCTTCATCATCATCTTCATCATCATCTTCATCATCATCTTCAGCAATTTCATCACTATCATTACTATTATCATTATTATCATCATCATTTTCCTCCCCTTTTTCATTACCATCACCACACCAATTCAGTATTTGGTCGCACAAGGTAATCAGATCCGACGTGTCGAAGCTGGTTACATGGGCGTTGTAATCTGGCGTGAGAGCAATTGCTTCATCGCATTCTCCCCATCGGTAGCTGATACAGGCATATTTATAAGAAGTACCAGCATCATACATGTTTTTCTTAACACAAACAAGGCGTCTGGTATTGAGTGAAGTAACCATATCCACGAGTACAATGTCGAACACTTTACCGGATTTTTCAGAATCATCATCAGGGACAAGAGGATTGGATGATTTTGTTGAAGAAGGAATATTGATATCAATTTGAGGTCCATCTTTGTTACTTATCGATGTTAATATAGTCTTGCCTCTCGTCAATTTTGTAGAATTTGGAACATTTTTGTTTTCTTCTCCTTCTTTATTGTTCATATCGGGAAAGTATATTGAACAAAAGAAAGGAAAAGAGGACGATAAAAGATAGATAAAAAAAAAAGACTGTTGAAGGTTGATGGCACAACGTTCAAATCAAATAAAAAGCCCATGTTGTACTACATCTAAATAAACCAGATCCTCTTCATGGTCATATTCTACAACCTTATCTCTTTACTTCCGTCCAACATCTTGAAACAGTTTACGCATATCCCTAATATTTCACACATTTGATCAAGAAGTAAAATACTATTTTTTTAATTGATTTCACTGTCATAACGATCCGTTTTATTCGTCGATAAAATTGTATAAAAACATAGAGCAGAACTAACGTAAGCCATTGTGTGTGTGTCTGTCCTATCTTTGCATGACATGTTGCATCAGTCTAATCCAACCAATTTACCTTTCCTTCTTGATATATTGCTGCCTTTCCAATTCTTGAATACGAGACGAATGTATATTCCTTCTTCGCAGTTGGTTTTTTTAAAAAAAAAGTCCATGGCACTCATCAAAAAAAAAAAAAAAAAACATTAATATAAACATAAGGATCCATTTGATTATTTTTCCCTTCTATCCAAAAAGTTAACCCCCAATCACCTTGCAAAAATCAGAGTGAAATAGCTGACCTGATGGTATCGTTTGGTTCACGTTTGACAGTTTATCTACGTGTCGTACAGACTAGCTGACAGCGTCATTGTTGTAAGTAAATATGGATAATAGCTGTTATTTGGAACAATCGTTTCCAGGATATTTCGGTCCAAAAAAGAAGGTAACAATATATATTAGCTTGGGCAATAAAAAAAAAAGGAAGCTTATATCATTATCAGTTACCTTACTTTCATTGCTTGCCATTGTTTCAAGAATCTATTGCGCGTATCATGACTCCGGAAGTTCCCTTTATGAAAGGAAACAGATAAATACATTGTTAATCCCTAACAGTAATTTAACCAACTTACTTTTTTTATGAATAGCTGACTTTTATTTGCTTTTCTTTTTGGGTTGAAGCATACAAAACGTTTGATATTTGAGCGGAAGAATGAAAAAGAGGAAAGAAAAAAAGAAAAAAGAAAAAAAATAAGGAGAACCCTTTTATATATCAGCGGTGTACCAAACTTTAACGTTATAGGTTAAAGCAGCCAGACAAAAAAAAAATAATGCATTATAAATACTCTTTCTTTTATTATAATAAAATCTAATACAAGTGAAACACTTGATCGCTTTCATGTTTATCTGACCACAGCATATCCAAAGAGCCAGATCTATGAGGAGTATGATGTTCAGAGACAGAAAGCTTACTGGAAGAGAGAGAAGTAACTGACGAAGAAGCATCGGAAGGAGGCACATCCACCAAATCCACCATACGATTGAGCATAATCCATATGTTTTTTTGTCGACTCCCTAGCAACTTGACACCAATGGTATGATTTGTTCTTTCATCATGAACAGTGATAGGCATGAAAACCGTTACCAGTTCAGAGAGATCCAAGCCCAATTTTCCACGAGCGTTTGCAGTGAGATCAAGATCATGAGGAATGATTTTATTTGTAAATGTTCTTGACCAAGGCACAGTGATGCGAAGATAATCACGATTGTTACCTTCATCCTTGAGCAGTTCGATTTCCTTCAACAACGATGGTTCATAGCTAAGATCACAGGCCCAATCAATGGTAAAATCATCCGGCATTGTACAGAAGGAAGCAAAAGAAGGAAGGATGGCATCAGAAACAAAGTTTGGTTGCATGCATAATAACAAGATGGCGAGCTTTTCTTCAAAGTCAGCCATACGAAGTAACTGGAGTCGAACAGAGAGCATATCGGTGATACCCCAATTGGAGATCTCGTGATTATCAGCAAAATGCTTGAATTCCTTGAATAATGGAAGAACAGCATAGAATCGATCTTCATTTCGTGTCGCTTTTGAAAACATCATCATATCCAAAAAGGATCTTTCTTCTAAAAGTGGGTCATACAGTGAAGGAAAATCTTCGTTGAACAGGTCCAAGAGTTCAGTAGGTCGTGATTCATAGTCAACGTCATAACAGATCGAGATAAACCATAACTTCATCTTGCTTCTTCGTCCAATACTGTATTCACTAATCACCCACACGCGGTTTGCCCAATCCATGACCAGGTATTCCAAATAGTTCAATGCTGCTTGGTATCTTTCTGCTTCATATTCTGTCATCCCTTCAGTACAACGACAATCATCATCATCATAGTCATCATCATCATCATCATCATCATCATCACCATCATCATCGTCGTCGTCGTCATCATCATCATCATCATCATCATCATCACGAGCTTCTTCTTCTTCATTTCCTTCGATAGTGGGTGCCACAGTATCATCATCATCACTGCCAGTTTCCACCACTGTAGCATCATCTGGGTTGGTTTGATCATTCTCCACCTTTGTGTCACTGTTTTCATTCTCCACCTTTTTTTGTACACATTCCCTAACAGCAAGACTTTGGACCAAAGAGGTTGTGCTAGTTTGACGTACAGTGTCTTTGATGAATTGTCTGAATCCTCTATGCTTGTGTGTGGTAGGGACATTGTCTATTAAAAAAAAAAAAAGAATGAATCAATTATGTCAGTAGTCACAGATCCCCTTTTTTTTTATTCTTACCATCGTGAGTTTCTTTTTGTTCCAGAGAGTCTACTTTTTTTCGACCATCGGCCTTTTCTTGATCACCAACATCTGTTTCATCATTGTCCTCATCATCATCATCATCATCATCATCATCATCATCATCATCATCATCATCATCATCATCATCATCATCATCATCATCATCATCATCATCATCATCATCATCATCATCATCATCACTGTCTTCATTTCCGCAGTTCAGGGCAATATGGCGATAGATCTTCTCTCCATGTTTGGAAATGGTACGAAGACATTCATCATCGGCAGGATCGGTCATAAGATATCTGATATGTAAATCAGGAACGGCAACAATCAGTTCAGCTCTTGCGTAAATTTCCGTCATACGAAGAATGGTTGCCTTTTTGTGTGAGTGATCCATTTGGTCGACAGAGATAGCATCCACCCATAAATACTTGATCTCACTATCAGAGTAGTCATCTTCACCATCATCATCTTCATCATCTTCACCATCATCATCTTCATCATCATCACCTTCTTCTTCTTCATCATCATCATCATCATCAACAATATCATCCTCAGGGCGCCACTCCAGTATTGGTTTACACACGGGGATCAGATCTGAAATACGGAAACTAGTCACGTGTGCATTGTAATCTGGCGTAAGCACGATTTGTTCATCGCATTCTCCCCATCGGTAACTGATACAGGCGTACTTGTAAGAAATACCAGCTTCATACATGTTTTTCTTCACACAAACAAGTCGGTCCGCTTTATGTGTAGCAACCATATCTATAAGCACGAGATCGAACACTGGAGTGGATGGTTCATCTTCAACAGGAGGGACAACAGCATCGGATGATTTATTAGAAGAAGGAATATTGATATCCATTTTAGGCCCAGCCTTATTGCCCGTTGATGTCGAGATCGTCTTGCCTCTCTTCAGCTTTGTAGGAGGTGGTGGAAGACTTTTGTTTTCATCTCCTTTCTTGTTGCTCATCTTGAAATACGTAAGGAAAAGGAGGAAAAAAAATGAAAAAAAAAGAAAAAGAAAAAAGAAATGGTAAACTTGATATAATTAAAAAAAAATGAAAGGCGGTGGTACAAAAATGAATGTTGTTCAATCAAAAAAAACAAGCCTTTTCATATTGTACCACTACCAGTAAAGAAAGTGGAATCCATTGATCTGCATTTCCTATGATAAAACAAGGAAACGACGTGGCTGATAATAAGGTTTCTAAAAAAAAAAAGGAAACGTGATACAAATGTAGTGAAAGCTTCTTGTATTTGAAAGAGAACCTTCACACTTGCTTCGCTTTCCTTATTCATCCAAACGAAAAAATGGTTTCCATATGTGGCCATATCCATCCACTGATAATAATAATGATAATAATAATGATAATAAAAAAAACACTGATAATTTTATTGAAAAAGATTGTATATGATAAAAGTGTAAATATAAATATACCAACAAGAACTATTTATAAAGAATAATCGTAACAGAGAGAGAACGCCATCCAATTTCTTTTCAGCACGATAATTTCTTGTCATGATGTCCAGCCAGTACCCATGTCGCTTACTCATTCTGTTGCTCCACTTGTCAATCGATCCCAGTTGCTGCAGCCATGTAATTTTTTTATCTTGTTGTACATCCAGTTCCACACGCGTTTAAAATGATTGATGAAAGAGAAAATAAAAAAAGCGGAAGATAAAGCCTGATCTACATTACTTCCGCCCAACATCTTGAAACAGTTTACATCCTAATATTTCACACATTTGATCATGAAATAAAATACTATTTTTTATTGATTTCACTGTCATAACGATCCATTTTATTTGTTGATAAAATTGTATAAAAACATAGAGCAGATCTAACGTAAGCCATTGTGTGTGTGTCTGTCCTATCTTTGAATGACATGTTGCATCAGTCTAATCCAACCAATTTACCTTTCCTTCTTGATATATTGCTGCCTTTCCAATTCTTGAATACGAGACGAGTGTATATTCCTTCTTCCCAGTTGTTGTTTTTAAAAAAAAAATCTATGGCACTCATCAAAAAAAAAAAAAAAAAAAAAAAAAAAAAAAACAGACATTAATATAGTCATAAGGATCCATTTGATTATTTTTCCCCTCTAACCAAAAAAGATAACCCCCAATCACCTTGTAAAAATCAGAGTGAAATAGCTGATCTGATGATATCATTTGGTTCACGTTTGACAGTTTATCTATGTGTCGTACAGACTAGCTGACAGCGTCATTGTTGTAAGTAAATATGGATAATAGCTGTTATTTGGAACAATCGTTTCCAGGATATTCTGGTCCAAAAAAGAAGGTAACAATATATATTAGCTTGGGCAATAAAAAAAAAAGGAAGCTTATATCATTATCAGTTACCTTGCTTTCATTGCTTGCCATTGTTTCAAGGATGTATTGCGCGTATCCTGACCCTGGAAATCTCTACGAAAGAAAACAGATAAATACAGATAAATACATTGTTAATCCCTATCAGTAATTTAACCAACTTACTTTTTTTATGAATAGCTGACTTTTATTTGCTTTTCTTTTTGGATTGAAGCATACAAAATGTTTGATATTTGAGCGGAAGAATGGAAAAGAGGAAAGAAAAAAGAAAAAAGAAAAATAAGAACCTTTTTATATATCAGCGGTGTACCAAACTTTAATGTTATAAGTTAAAACATCTAGACAAAAAAAAAAATACATGCATTATAAATACTCTTTCTTTTATTATAATAAAATCTAATATAAGTGAAATACTTGATCATTTTTATGTTTATCTGACCACAGCATATCCAAAGAGCCGGATCTATGAGGAGCGTGATGTTCAACCATGGACAATTTACTGGAAGAGAGAGAAGTAACTGAGGAAGAAGCGTCGGAAGCAGGCACATCCACCAAATCCATCATCCTATTAAGCATAATCCATATATTTTTTTGTCGGTTCCCTAGCAACTTGACACCCATGGTATGATTTGTTCTCTCATCATGAATGACGATAGGCATGAAAACCGTTACCAATTCAGAAGTATCCAATCCCAATTTTCCACGAGCATGTTTAGTAATAACGAGATCATGAGAAAGCGTGGTATCCGTGAATGTTCTTGACCAAGGCACAGTGATGCGAAGATAATCACGATTGATATCTTCATCCTTAAGCAATTCAATATTATTCAACAATGACGGTTTGCAGCTAAGATCACAGGCTATCTTGAAAAAAAGATGATTATAATTTGCAGCGAAGGATGGAAGGATAACGTCAGAAGAAAAGTTGGCAATGGTGCAAGACAGCAAGATGGCGAGCTTTTCTTGAAATTTGACCATACGAAGCAACTGGAGCCGGACAGAGAGAGTATCGGTGATACCCCAATTGGAGATGTCATGATTATCAGCATAATGTTTAAATTCTTTGAATAACGGAAGAACAGCATAGAATCGATCTTCATTTCGTTGAGCCTTTGAATTTAACATGACATCTAAAAAAGATCTTTCTTTCAAAGGTTGGTCAAACCTGGTAGGTCGTTCCTCATTAAACAAATCAAAGAGTTCAGAAGGCCGTTCGGCAATGCCAACATAATAACCAATGGAGAGGAACCATAGCTTCATTTTGCTTCTTCGTCCAATGCTACATTCACTAATCACCCACACGCGGTTAGACCAATCCAAGACCACATGCGCCAAGTACTTCAATGCACGATCGTAATTTTCTTTTTCTGTTTGGGTCATCCCTACCCTGCAACGGCAAGAATTGCTTTTTCGACTAGTGTCTCCTTTATTATTGCCTTCGGAACCGGATGCCGCTTTACCATTATCACCAGCGTCGTCCAGATTAGTTTGACTATCCTTCTTTTGTGTGTCACCAGTCTTTTCATGATCCGATTTGACTAGCACTCTATTACCAACAACGAGGTCTTGGACTTTATTTGCGATTGTCTCTTTATTTTCATCCTCTTCGTTACTCCAAGATGCTAAACTTGATCGACGTATAGTGTCTTTGATGAATTGCTTAAACCCTCTGTGTTTGTGTGAACCTCGATTACCTTCTACTAAAAAAAAAAAAAAAAAAAAAGAGTTTAATGAATGATGTTGCTCCGTAGCGGGGTTTAGTTTTATTCGCACCATCTTGCCTTTTTTGTTGTTCCTGAACATGTACGTTCTCTTGACTAACTTGATCATCTTTGACATCCTCTTCATCATCACTTTCTTTATTCATACACTGCAACGTGATATGACGACGTACCTTCTTTGCATACTTGGTGAGAGTGATGATATATTCACGAGTGTTTGGAGTCTCCATGAGATAACCAATGTGCAAATCAGGAACAGCAATGATCATCTCAGCTCTGGCGTAAATTTCAGCCATACGATGAATGGTCTCCTTTTTGTGTGAGTGATCCATTTGATCCACCGAGATAGCATCTACCCATAAAAACCTAGGCATGCCGACGTAGTAATCATCATATTCATCATCGTCGTCGTCTTCATCATCATCATCATCATCGTCGTCGTCGTCTTCATCATCATCATCATCATCATCGTCGTCGTCGTCGTCTTCATCATCGTCGTCTTCATCATCGTCGTCTTCGTCATCATCATCATCATCGTCGTCTTCATCATCATCATCATCGTGTTCTTTTTCATGCTCTTGATGATTCGAAAGCAGTATTTGTGCGCACAAAGTGATCAAATCTGCAATGGCGAAACTAGTCACATGCGCATTGTAATCCGGCGTGAGGGCAATCTGCTCATTGTATTCACCCCATCGATAACTGACACAGACATACTTATAAGACGATCCAGATTCATACATATTTCGTTTAACACAAACAAGTCGTTGGGTCTTGAAGGAGGCAACCATATCCACAAGCACAAGGTGGAACACTTGACCATCATCAGCGTCAGGGGCAAGAGAATTGGATGGTATATCGATATCGATCTGAGGTCCAGATTTATTGGAAAATGACGAGAGAGCTTTATCTTCATTCTCTTTTCCATTGCTCATATTGATTAAGTGTTAAAAAGCAAGCGATACAAAAAAAAAAAAAAAAAAAAAAAAAAAGTGGATAGCAAAAATAAAATACAAAACAAAAAAAAAAGCTGAGGTTTGGTGACACGATGTTTAAATCAATTACAAGCCTTGTTCATGTTGTACTACATATATCTTCAATCATACTCTACGTTGTGCCTCTTTATTTCCGCGTATCGCTAATATTTCACATATTGGAAGAAAATAAAACATATAATTTTATTGATTTCACTACCATAATGATATATTCGTAAGGATGATAGAATTGTATAAAAAACATAAAATAGATCTAATGTAAACCGTTCTTTGCATGCTCCTTTTTTGAGTGACATATTGCATCAGCCTGGTCCAATCAGTTCACCTTCCATTCTTGATATATTATTATTGCCTTTCCAGCTCTTGAATGTGTGGCGAGTATATATATTTCTTAGTTAATTTTTAAAAAGAACCTATGTCATTAATCAAAGAAAATGGACATTAGTATAATCACCAGAATCCATTTGATCATTTTCTCCTCTCTCGAAAAAAAAAGCCCCATAAATCACCTTGTAAATGAGAATAAATAACTGACCTGATGATATCATTTGATTCACGTTTGACAGAAGCGTCGTTGTAGATACTTGTTCATAATGATTTTTGTTTCAAACAATCGTCTCTACGAGGTTCAAATTCAAAAAAAGAAGGATAACTGGTAATATTAACTTATGCAGCAAAATAGAGGCATCTATCCTTATTAGTTACCTTATTTTCATTGCTTGCCATCGTTTCAGGGATGTATTTTGCTTGTCATGACATCTCTATGGAAGAAAACAGATAAATACATTGTTAATCCCTAACAGTAATTTAACCAACTTACTTTTTTTATGAATAGCTGACTTTTATTTGTCTTTCTTTTTGGGTTGAAACATACACAACGTTTGATATTTGAGCGGAAGAATGAAAAAGAGGGAAGAAAAAAAGAAAAAAGAAAAAGAAAGAGGAGAATCCTTTTATATATCAGCGGTGTACCAAACCTTAATGTTACAATTTAAATCAACTAGACAAAAAAAAAAAATACATGCATTATAAATACTCTTTCTTTTATTATAATAAAATCTAATACAAGTGAAATACTTGATCATTTTCATGTTTATCTGACCATAGCATATCCAAAGAATCTGATCTATGAGGTGTATGATGTTCGACAACGGAAACCTTATTGGAAGAAGCATCAGAAGGAGGCACATCTACCAAATCCATCATCCTATTAAGCATAACCCATATGTTTTTTTGTCGGTTCCCTAGCAACTTGACACCCATGGTATGATTTGTTCTTTCATCATGAACGACGATAGGTATGAAAACCGTCATCACTTCAGAAGCGTCCAATCCCAATTTTCCACGAGCATGTTTAGTAATAACGAGATCATGAGAAAGCGTAGTATCCGTGAATGTTCTTGACCAAGGTACAGTGATACGAAGATAATCACGATTGATATCTTCATCCTTAAGTAATTCAATATCCTTCAACCACGCCGTTTTGTAGCTAAGACCAGTGGCTACATTGAAGAAATAATGATTATAATTTGAAGCGAAGGATGGAAGGATAACATCAGAAGAAAAGTTGATGATGGTGCAAGACAACAAGATGGCAAGCTTTTCTTGAAAATTGACCATACGAAATAGCTGAAGCCGAACAGAGAGCATATCGGTGATACCCCAATTGGAGATGTCATGATTATCAGCAAAGGGTTTGAATTCCTTGAATAATGGAAGAATGGCATAGAATCGATCTTCATTTCGTGTAGCGTTTGAATTCAGCATCATGTCCAAAAAAGATCTTTCTTTCAAAGGTTGATCAAAAATGGTAGGTCGCTCCTCATTAAACAAATCCAAAAGTTGAGAAGGCCGGTCGGCAATGCGAAGGTAATAACCAATGGAGAGGAACCATAGCTTCATCTTACTTCTTCGTCCAATACTGCATTCACTAATCACCCACACGCGATTCGCCCAATCATCAACCACATGCTTCAAGTATGTCAATGCACGATTGTAATCTTCTTTTTCTATTTGGCTCATCCCCACGTCACAAAGGCAAGATTGGTTTTTTTGGTGATCGTGATCGCTTTCTTTATCGGTATTGCAAGTGGGCGTCGTTTTACCATCATCATCATCCTTCTTTTGTGTGTCACCTCCCTTTTCATCATCCGATTTGAATAGCACATCGTCGTCAATAACAGGATCTTGAATATTATTTTCTGTTATTCCTTTGTTTCCATCGTGACCACTAGTTGCTAAACGTGATTGACGTATAGTGTCTTTGAAGAATTGTCTAAATCCTCGGTGTTTATGTGTACCTCGATTACTTTCTACCAAAAAAAAAAAAAAAAAAAAAAAAAAGTTTAATAAATGATGATGTTCCGCAGCTGGGCTTATTTTTATCCGTTACCATCTTGACTTTTTTGTTCCTGAACATCAATGTTTTCTTGACCAACTTGATCATTTTTAATATCGTCTTCATTGTCATCGCTTTCTTTATTCATACACTGCAATGTGATATGGCGATGTACCCTTTTTCCATTCTTGGTGAGAGTGATGATATATTCACGACTGTTTGGGTCCTTGAGGAGATAGGCTATGTGCAAATCAGGAACAGCAATGATCATCTCAGCTCTGGCATAAATTTCCTTCATACGATGAACGGTCGTCTTTTTATGTGAGTGATCCATTTGATCCACGGAGATAGCATCTACCCATAGAAACCTAGGCCTGCCATCACAATAGTCATCATCATCGTCATCATCATCATCTTCTTCTTCATCATCAATACCGTGTTCTTTTACATGCTCTTGGTAATTCCAATACAATATTTGTGTACACAAGTTGATCAAATCTGAAATCCCAAAACTGGTCACATGTGCGTTGTAATCCGGTGTGAGGGCAATTTGCTCATTGTATTCACCCCATCGGTAACTGACACAGACATATTTGTAAGACGATCCAGCTTGATACATGTTTCTTTTAACACAAACAAGTCGTTGGGTCTTGTAGGAAGCAACCATATCTACAAGCACCAGGTCGAATATTTGATTGTCGCCAGTGTCAGAGGTAAGAGGATTGGATGGTATGTCGATATCGATCTGAGGGCCAGATTCATTGTTGGGAGAGAGGGTTTTGTTTTGATTCTCTCTTTCGTTGTTCATATTGTTGAAATATTGAGGACAAAAAAAAAAAAAAAAAAAAAGAAAAAGAAAGAAAGAAAGAAAAAGGGAATACATTGGATTGTGAAATTAATATAAAAAAAAGCTGGAAGTTGGTGGCACGATGTGTAAATCAAACACAAGCCTTAATTGTGCTACCTATAAGTAAAAGCAGATCCTCTTCACAGTCATACTACCATTTTACCTTTTTATTTCTGCTCAACCTCTTGAATCATTTTTACCCGTATTTCTGATATTTCACGTATTTGATCAAGAAACAAAAGTATGTAATCTTTATTGATTTCATTTGCGATAATGATCCGTTTTATTCGTAAGAATGATAAAATTGTATAAAGACATAAAGTAGATCTAACGTAAGCGCGCCTTTTTTGAGTGACATACTGCATCAGCCTGGTCCAACCAGTTCGCCTTCCATTCTTGATATATTACTGTTGCCTTTTCAGTTCTTGAATGTGTGACGAGCGTACACTTCCTCTTTCCAGTTGATTTTTAAGAAGAATCTATATCATTAGAAAAATAGCTTGAGCAACAAAAAAAAAAAAAAAAAAAAGAGGAAGCTTGTATCATTATCAGTTACCTTGCTTTCATTGCTTGGCATTGTTTAAGGATGTATTGTGCTTAACATGACCCTGGAAGTAAATTCCTCTACGAAGGAAAACAGGTAAGTACATTGTTAACCCCAATACTAATTTGACCAACTTACTTTTTTATGAATAACTGTCTTTTATTCGTCTTTCTTTTTTGGTTGAAGCATACAAAACGTTTGATATTTGAGCGGAATAATGAAAAAGAGGAAAGAAAAAAAGAAAAAAGAAAATAAGGAGAATCCTTTTATATATCAGCGGTGCACCAAACTTTAATGTTATAGGTTAAAGCAGCCAGACAAAAAGAGGAAAGAAAAAAAGAAAAAAGAAAAAAAATAAGGAGAACCCTTTTATATATCAGCGGTGTACCAAACTTTAATGTTATAGGTTAAAGCAGCCAGACAAAAAAAAATACATGTGTTATACTCTTCTTTTCTTTATGATATGTAACAAGACAAGAAAAAGATAATTTGAAGCATAAAAGAACCTATAATTTATTAATAGCATAAGAATCATAAACATATAAAAATAATAAAAAAAAAGAAAAGAATGTATTTACCGTGAGGTGTCACGGTTCAAATAAAATAAAAAAAATAATAAAAAAAAAAACTAAAGAAATAAAGAAAGAAAGAAGGACATAAAAAAAGAAAAAGGGCATATAAGGCATAAAATCTAAAAGTCAATGAATAAAAAAAAAATTAAAAATCATAGCCAGCCATCATCTATTATAAAATAGAAAGCTAATATAGATGAAACACTTGATCGTATTCATGTTTATCTGACCACAACGTATCCAAAGAACCTGATCTATGAGATACATCATGTTCAAGTGAGGAAGAAGTATCAGAAGAAGGCACATCCACCAAGTCCATCATCCGATTGAGCATGATCCATATATTTTTTTTCGACTTCCTAATAGCTTGACACCAAGTGTATGATTTGTTCTTTCATCATGAACGATGATAGGCATGAAGACGGTGACCAATTCAGAAGTATTCAATCCCAATTTTCCACAAGCATCTTGAGTGATACCGAGATCATGAGAAAGGATTTTATCTGTAAATGTTCTTGACCAAGGTACAGTGATGCGAAGATAATCACGATTGATATCTTCGTCCTTGAGTAATTCAATATTATTCAACAATGAAGGTCTATAGCTAAGATCGCAGGCTATCTTGAAGAAAAGATGATTATAATTTGAAACGAAGGATGGGAGGACAACGTCAGAAGAAAAGCCGGCGATTGTGCAAGACAACAAGATGGCAAGCTTTTCTTGAAGTTTAACCATTCGAAACAACTGGGGTCGGACAGAGAGATGATCAGTGATGCCCCAATTGGAGATATCATGATCATCAACATAATGTTTGAATGCTTTGAATAATGGAAGGATAGCATAGAAGCGATCTTCATTTCGTGCTGCCTTTGAATTCAACATCATGTCCAAAAAAGATCTTTCTTTCAAAGGTTGATCAAACCTGGTAGGCCTGCTTTCATTAAACAAGTCCAAGAGTTCAATAGACCGGTCATCAAAGCCAACGTTGTAACTGATGGAGAGAAACCATAGCTTTATCTTGCTTCTTCGTTCAATGCTGCATTCATTCATTACCCAAACGCGATTTGCCCAATCATTAACCACATGTGCCAAGTACCTCAGTGCACGGATGTAGTCTTCTTTTTCCGTTTGAGTCATCCCCACAGCACAAAGGCAACGGTTGCTTCTTTGGGTACGCCTAGTGTCTTCCCAAGAGGATACCGTAAAATCATCATCATCATCATCCAGATTGGTCTGAGCAGCATCATTCTTCTTTTGTGTGCCATCTGCGCCACCTAATAAGCGTAATTGGCGTATAGTATCTTTGACAAATTGTCTAAATTTTCTGTGTTTCCGTGAGCCTCGACCTCCCTTTGCTAAAAAAAAAAAAAAAAAAAAAAAAAAAAAAAAAGTTTAAGAAGTGATGTTGTCCCATAACGAGGTTAATTTTCATCCGTACCATGTTGATATTTTTCTGGTTTCTGAACGTCAAGGTTTTCTTGACCAACTTGATCACTTTTGACGTCCTCTTCATCATCACCTTTTTTATTCGTACATTGCAATGTGATATGATGATATATCTTTTTTGCGTGCCTGGACAGCGTAGAGATAAATTCATGATTGTTCGGAGTCTCCATGAGATAACCAATGTGCAAATCAGGAACAGCAATAATCAGTTCAGCTCTGTTGTAAATTTCAGTCATACGATGAGTGGTCGATTTTTTGTTTGCGTGATTCATTTGATCCACTGAGATAGCATCCACCCATAAATATCTATCCGTATTATTATCTACTATATCATCATCATCATCATCGGGTTCTTTTTCATATTCTTGATGATTCCAAAGTAGTATTTGTCCACACAAGGTAATCAAGTCTGCAATGGCAAAACTAGTCACATGCGCATTGTAATCCGGCGTGAGGACAATTTGTTCAGTGTACTCGCCCCAACGGTAACTGACACAGACGTATTTGTAAGAAGATCCAGCTTCATACATGTTCCTCTTAACACAGACAAGCCTCTCGGACTCGAAAGAAGCAACCATATCCACAAGCACAAGGTCAAACACGTGATTGACATCAAGATCTGAGGCAAGAGTTTTATTTTGATTCTCTCTTGCGTTATTCATATTACTGAAGTATGGAAGAAAAAAAGGTAAAAAACGGTGGATAAACCGGATGATAATATATATACATTATAAACTTTTTTTCAAGAATTAAAGGAAAGGAATAAGAAAGAAGTAAAGAAAAAGAATGAAAAAAAAAGGAAATGATTGTCAATGACATTCTTTTTTTCTATGAAAGTGAAAGACCCGCAGACTCGCAGACTCGCAAACCCGCTAACTCGCAGACTCGCAGACTCGCATCATTATTATACTTCTTCCTCTCCTTTCTCCTTGTTTCAACTAATCCCTTTATAGCTCCGTTGGTAGAGCGGGGGAGTGGATTAGCGTGATCAAATGAAATTGACAAAATTTATATAATAGTTTTCATTATTCCCCCCTTGTTTTCTTGAATTTTGTGAATTTTTGTCTTTTCCACGTTCCTGTTTTGACCCCTTTTGTTCTCCTCATTACAAAAATGATATATTAGGTAGTCTCTCCTTTCTTTAGTTTAGATATAAGTACGTTATTTTATTTCTCCAACAATAAAGAGCTATCTGTTATCTTCGGTCAACAATTACTTTTTCATTGTTTCATTCTTCCACATCAAAGGAATAAGAAGAGTAATAAGGAAGAAGAGAAACGAAAAGATGAAAGAAGTAGAGGAAATCGTGTTTTAAGGTTTTACTTCTTTGCCATAAGCTGTAACCTTATTTGGCCCACCTTCAAATCTTATTTTCTTAAGTACTCATCCATAATGACTTTTACACAATCGAGGGACGTTCATTTCCATATACTAAATTTTTCCATTCGCTTGGCGGGTGGCAGGATTCTTTGGGGTTCAGTCGAAACAAAAAAAAAAAAAAAAAAAAAAAATTAAAAGTGACACATACGACATGCTTACATTAGTAACCTTACTCCTTTTTTTTTTTTTTTTTTTACGGAAAAAGGACAAAGAAAGATGATATCGGAGAAGAAAGCTTATATAAAGCTGAAGAAGTTCGTCGCAGGAATTTTGGTGGGAACGAATGATAGCCATTCTTTTTTTAGCTACTCTTTTTTAGCTACTCTTTTTTGGAAGCCTATCCCACCCTTTTCGTAAATAACATCAAAAAATTCTCTTATTTCTTTTAAATACTGCACTCCTGTTTTAAGCAAATTAGTGCCGCGTACATATAAACGATATAAATGCCACACGGATTTTACTAGCCACCCTTTTTTCGTTTTTCGTTTCTCCCACCGTCTGTTCTCTTCATTTTTTCTTTCCTTTTTTGTTGTCCCTCTTTGCTCTCTCAAAAGAATCAACATCAATAGATACATTCTCCTTTAGTTATAGACTATAAATACGCTATTGTTTTTATATCAATAGATAATTATCTCTTTTACTATTACATTATCTTATTCTAATCTACATCAAATAGCTTTTATATTCTCGTAAATGCACATATATATAATTACTGCTATCTTCTCTATCTGTCCGTTATGGATATTAGCGTGTCACATTATTGATACTGAAGAAGAAACAAGGTAAAAAAAAAAAAAAAAAAAAAAAAAAAAAAAAAAAGAATTGAGATTGTAGGAAGGTGCTTAAATCAAACATATTTCTTTGTTGTATCATCTATAAGTAAAAGCAGATCTGAATGCCATTCATTTTTATTATTATGTTGCACTCTCCATTCATCTCTGGACAAGACGTTTTTTTTTTTTTTGAAACAACTTCAACCTTTCTTAACATA
Organism: Halteromyces radiatus; assembly: GCF_025201355.1. Lineage (NCBI taxonomy): Eukaryota > Fungi > Mucoromycota > Mucoromycetes > Mucorales > Cunninghamellaceae > Halteromyces > Halteromyces radiatus. The sequence goes on along the minus strand of NW_026251696.1, from coordinate 684,423 downwards.
CACCCATCGATGATACATTTATAAACATAAATTATTATCATTATTTTTTATTTATTTTGTATAAAAATGATTAAATACCCCATTTGGCCAATTCTTTTTGACCCTCATCCGTGAATAATTTTTGAGCAGCAGGAATACCTAGTAAGAAGATAAAAGGATAGCGAAGATGGAACCATAAGGGATGCGAGGCAGAGCCAAACCATTGACCCAAATGACGATCAAGATTCCAACATAAGAAATTGCAAGTGCCCATGACCAAGAAATGAAGAATGGTAGAGAAAATGACAGCTTCACGACCATAATATCTGTCTGTCAAAAAAAAGATGGTAAGACTGCCCATCGTGCCACCCATACCAATAGGACAAAGAATCATGGTCCATGCAAGCTTTTTCCAAATCTCTTCTAATCCACTAAAGAACACAATAGCCACCACCAAAAAGAGGAGTTCGGCAAGATACGAATTGAACGTATACAGAAGAAATGGTCTCAAATAAATCTGACGACGCTTGATGGCTTCTTCTTTGGATACTTCTGTAGGAACAATGATTGTATAGTTCGTGTCGATATCAGCTGGAATCATAATTTTAGTATCAATAAAAAAATATGTAAAAAAAAAAAAAGGTGAGAGAGAGAAAATGAATCTTTTTTTTTTTCGTGAGTATTTAAATGATCTTATGCAAAAGAAAGTCTAATAGACGATGTTTACTCACACTTTTAAAACAGCGATAAAACAATACTCGTTTCCGGATGTTTATCCTCTACCCCTTTTTTTTCAAAAAGGATAGTTTATGCGATAAGTTTTTTTTTTTTTTTTTTGTATATGATAATATGCATCCGGATTATTTATCCGTATGTGAGAATTCAAATTAATAATGATGTAAAACTATTCATCCATTTTGATCTTTACTTAACAGTTTTTTTTTTTTATCTACCTTACCAGAATAACGTGGATGATGGGAAAAGAGAGAGAGAGACGATCTCTTCTTTTCCTTTTTTTTTTGGGTATATCAAATACTTTCTATATATGTATATATGATGATGATTGATTTCATTTCTCTATCAACATCATGGTTATTGTTTCATCTTTGTGGAGTGAGGTGCATTGTCCATCCTATGCATCCAAGACTGTGGAGGAAGAACATTGTCGGAGCTGATATTTGTTGAAGTTGTGATAAAAAATTGGCATTGGATTTGTTTCACTGCGGCAATCTCTTTCTGTCTCTCTCTTTCTTCGTATCCCTTTACATTATGACCATACGTTCTTCATACAAACAAGATATATTAGACTTGAACTATTGTCTTTTCAATCAAGCAGCAGCTACAACATTGATACGCAATGATAGTGTCATGATGGTCAATCCACGCAACCCTGGACATCAACAATCCAATCTCTGCTGTCGGATACGTATTGACAAAGAAGATCAATCCGCTTTTGATACCTTTTTACAAGCGACAATGGACCGGTTCCTGCGTTTAGGTTTACAACCAAGGTATATTGTAGATGAATTAGCAACGCCTTCACTGGATACTTTGGCGACTTGGTTCAAGAACAATAAACAATATACATTTCATGTTGAACGTGATACGGATATCATTATGTCCTGTACTTTTGAAGATTTCAAGAAGATAAAAAAAAATAATTCATCTATGGTACGCAAGGCAACATTGGAAGATGTAGAAGAATTGACACAATTGATAGGCGCAGCTTTTGGATACAATAATGATAATACATGGTTACGATACAAGCTCACGACTCAAATCAATGATCCACAAACACAGATTTATGGCCTTGTTGAAAATGGACAACAGTTTCTAAGTGTCGCTATTTTGAATGCACCAGATGGTCTTCCTGATTTGATCCATGTCAACGTCTGTGGTACTCATCCTGATCATCAACGAAAAGGGTTAGGTCTGATATGTCTTCAACAAGCGTTAGGACAAGAATTACAACAAGGACAAACTGCTTATTTGGAAGTATATGATGACATTGTACATGCTCAGCGTATGTATGAAAAATTAGGATTCAAGGCTCAAGGTACTATGGATTCATTGACGGTCACCCTCCCTCGACAATAGATTGGATATATATAGAGAGAGAGAGTTTAGTTAGACAAATGAAAATAGATGTATACTTTGTTGATCTTATTTTTGATATTAATAAATAAAAATATATATGTATTTTATTTATATCATATATGATATTTAAAAAAAAAAAAAAAATATTGATGTATTTATAGGTTGAACCACACTGGGTTGATTTGTTTATTTATTCTTTAGGTTATCAATCTGTCACATTCAAATCAAAACGAATGAAACTTAATTTCTTTCTTTCTTTTTTTTTCTTTTATTAATATATATTTTAAACCAGTAAGTTATCAGATCCTTAAAATGATGCCAATAGAATACTTTTGAAAACATGATTAATTCTTGTTTTTATTGGATGGTCGGCTGCTCCGAAAGGGCGCGGGATTATCGGTCTTGGGGTTATTTTCTTCCGTATTCCATATGAGTTGTCTGTGTGACTCCATATAAAAAAAAATATATAAAAAAAAAAAAAAACTTTTTCCCTTAATTAAACTACTTCTTTTTCCTTCTTTTTTTTTCTCTTTTTTTTTGATTTTGATCTATACGATGAGTACTGAAGAAAAAAAGACTTGGAAACATCTATTAAAATCAAGATTATTATTAAAGCCTCCTGTAGATGATGATCCTCGTTTATTACCCGGTCGAACAAAAAATGTCATTCTGGGTTTATTAGCATTATGTGCATGTACTCCTGGATTTTCAAGTACCATTTATTTCCCTGGTAAAAAAAAAATATATTATCAAAAAAAAAAAAAAAAAAATACTTATTATTATTATGTTTAGGTTTACCTATGATAACTCAAGATTTACATGCTCCTCCCATTGCTACTACATTAACCGCAGCTTTATTTGTTTGTAAGTTAAAAATAAAAAAAATAAAAAAAATCATGAAATCATGAACTGATTCATCGGACCTTTTTTTTTTTTTTTGATCAGTGTTCATGGGGATTGCACCTGTATTTTGGGCATCTATCTCAGATCATTATCATGTACGTCGATGTCTTTCAATATTTTCAATGTTGATATTTGCTGTGGCTTCCTTAGGATTAGCATTGATGAACAATATTTGGGGTCTTGTAGTATTACGTTGTGTTCAATCCATTGGTTCATCTTGTGGTCAAAGTGTTGGTGCAGGTGTGATTGCTGTAAGTTGAATATTAGATCATCTGTTTTTTTTTAAAACTGATTTTTTTTTGTTTTTTTTTTTAGGATTGTTATCCATTGGAAAAACGAGGAGCAGCATTTGGTAAATACTTTTTTGGAGTTTTCTTTGGTCCTTTATTAGGTCCTATTCTTGGTGGTGTACTGATTATGAGTAAAGAAGGTTGGAGAGCAACATTTTGGTTTTGTCTTGCTCTTGGACTTTTTGCTAGTTTGATGGTTTTCTTTTTCCTTCCTGAAACGTATCGAGACAACGCCCGATTTGATGCATCTTTACCAATAGCGGAAAAAACTGATCAAACACAACAAGGAGTAACACAGACTACGGAGGATGCTTCATCCATTGCTGATGATGAGGATGGTATCACTATCTCCAATTCCACTCCAATCAAAAAAGCTAGGATGAATCCCTTATCATCATTTTTCTTGTTACGCCATCCTTTTATTTTCCTTGCCTCTTTGGTGGGTGGTATTTGTTTTGGTTCAATGTTTGCCGTGGAAACCATCATTCCTAGTTTATTTGAACAAAAGTATTCATTCAATTCATGGCAAACAGGTGATTATTGAAAAGAAGAAAAAAAAATTTTTTGACTTTTTCGCTGATACTAATGATTTTTTTTTTTTTGATGACGATCTATATAGGTTTGTCTTATCTTGGTGCGGGTATTGGCAATTTATTAGGCTCGATTGTGGGAGGTAGATTATCTGATCAACTTCTTTTACGTGCAAGAAAACAACGAGGTCGACCCATGGTAGAAGATCGCTTGACGTTGAACATTTGGCCATGTTTGGTGATCATCATGCCTTTTGGTTTGTTACTGTTTGGATGGATGGTGGAATATGATCGTTCGGTATGGGCCGGTATCATTGGATTTGGCTGTGTGACCTTTGGTATGACTCAAATCATGACAAGTACATCTGCATATTTAGTAGATGCTACCCCTGGGATTGGTGCATCTGTTACTGCTGCTGCTAATTTTGTACGGATGCTGATTGCATGTGTGTTGACACTTGCTTCTAATCCTATGGTCTCAGCTTTGGGTGCTGGTTATACTACCGTCATGTTGGCTGCTCTTGCTTGGTTTGGTGCAATCTTACTCTTCATCCTGAAAATATATGGTGAACGATTAAGACAGTGGAGTGGATTTATGAGTTAAAGAAACATATTATCATCCATCTTATTATCATTTGAATCTATTATCAAGATATATTCCCCCCCCCCATTTTATTCATTTTCATATAGAAAGCATATAGACAGAATTGTACTAAAACTTTTTTTTTAATAATCACAATAATAATCACAATAAACAATAATAATAATAATAATATATAAATATCAAAATTAAACTATTGAAAATACATACTATTTACTAATTTCAGCAGATACTTTTTGAACAGTTTCCAAATACACCTTGAGAGCTTCAGGATCAACAGTAGGTAAAACACCATGACCCAAATTACCAATATGTTGATGACCACCAAAGGCTTTCACCATACGAGTAGCCGTTTCACGAATAGCATCATCACCACCATACAATACAGAAGGATCCATATTTCCTTGTAACACCACCTTGCCCTTGGTCACCTTTCGAGCATATTCAGGATCAATCGTCCAATCCAAAGATACCACTTCATAACCAATATCTACTAAATCTTCTAAAGCGAACCATGCACCCTTTGCAAAAATCGTCATGGGCACTTGTTCCAAACCTTGTTCTTTCAATTGTTGTTTGACCTTGGTAGCAATTTGTTTGATATAAGGCAAAGAGTAGATCTTGAAATCATGAGGAGAAAGTTCACCAGCCCAACTATCAAATACTTGTAACATTTGTGCACCAGCACGGACTTGGCCTACCAAAAACGTCACAGCCACATCAGTAATGCGTTGTAAAAGTTCATGGGTTGCATCAGGATGTTTCCATAACCAAGATTTGGCCTTGGATAAAGTCTTACTGCCACCACCTTCAATCATATATGCCATTAATGTCCAGGGAGCTCCAATAAATCCGTACAAAGGTACTCGTCCATCCAACTTGTGTCGAGTTAATGTAATAGCTTGATATACATAGCCAAGTGCTTCGTCTACATTCACATCTTTAGTCAATCGTTCCATGTCAGCAGGTGTCACTAAAGGAGCAGGGAACACAGGACCTCGACCTTCTACCATTGTTACTTCTAACCCAAGTGCTTGAGGAATTACCAAAATATCTGAGAATATGATGGAGGCATCCAGTAATGATCCATATCGGTCAATAGGTTGTAAAGTCAATTCACAAGCCAATTCAGGTGTACGACAAATTTCAAAGAAACTGTGTTGTTTGCGAACAGTGTGGAATTCTAAAAAAGGTTGGATGTCATCCCCATTAAAAAAAAAAGGGCGTAAATTTTACTTGTAAAAAGAATCTTGTTAGTTTTCTTACCTGGTAAGTAACGACCAGCTTGTCTCATAATCCAGATCGGAACTCTTTCGGTCTTTTCACCTACAAAAGAACAAAAAGGGAATATAAATGCTTAGTAAAGTTGAATAATAATAATAATAATAAAACGGATCTTTATAAAGAATGACTTTACCTCGAGAGACACGTAAGATGAGATCATTTTTGAGAACAGGGAAATTAGTGGGAGAATATGACATGAGATGATTGGAGGATTAAAAGTCTTAAGAAGAAAAAAAAAAAAGAAAAGAAAAGAACAGGAACAAAAAAAAAAAAAAAAATAAGATTGCTTTGTTTGACCACACACCCCTTCTCGATGTATTTTAAACTCAATCTCCAATCACAAAGGTTATTCTTCCACTACCTTTTTTTTTTGAGGTCAACATATGGATAGACCTTTTCCAGAGATGGTTTTCTTTTTTTCTTTTCTTTTAGTGTAAAAATTATAAATGCGACTTTTTGGTTTTAAAAAAAAAAAAAAAAAAAGAATAGACAAGGGTTATACAGTGTTTTCAAAGTCTTTTTTTTCGGGTCACAAGAAAATGTTTTTCGTGATGTTATCAAATAAAATATCGTGCTTTCCAAAATGAATGTCGCATTACCACTTTTTCAGATATCGCTCCAGAGATGTCGGTAGAGTACACTAAAAACACATAACATATTGATGATAACTTTCTTATTAATAATAAAAGATACAAAAGAAAAGTAACATAGGCTTTTCATATTTTTAGCAGCTTTGGGTGTTGTCCATAATTTTTTAGGTATTGATTGATTGACAATTGATGATTGATGATATGTGATAATGGATGATTGTATGTTGGATGATTATAGGATGGATGATGGATGATTGTATGATGGATGATTATAGAATGGATGATGGAACATTATGATCAGTCACTGTACAAATTACTGATAGAATACAAAATACTTCATTCTAGTTACCTTCTGACAGAACAACATTTTCTTTTTCTTTTCTTTTTTTCTTTGAAAGTGTCAAAACACTCTTTTATCAGCCAACATGATAAATCAATATAATAATAATGATGATCACCAATGGAAATTAAAAAATGGCAATAATAAGTATTCTGTGCACAATCATACTATCATTTAAACTAGAACAACTAAAAAAAAAGAAATCTAGTCATTAAACTAAAACACGACAAAAACAAGTCAGTATCATGTATCACTTAGTACATGGATATTGTAATAATAGAACTTAATGTAGAACATTTATATAATTAACTTTATTATAAAGAGAGAAATGTTGCTAATACCAAAAAAAAATGATGAAGTAGATACTAAAAATAATAAAGTAGATACTAAAAAAGACAAATGATAAATTAAATACAATAGAAAGAGAGAAATGTTGTTAATACTAAAAAAAATGATGATGAATTAGATACAATATAAAGATAGAAATGTTGCTAGTATTTAAAAAAAGATGATAAAACTCGCTTACATCTTGTCTCATCATTTTATCTACTAAAATTAGCTCATAATTGCAAGGGTGATTCATTTTCTTATAAAGGGATCCCTTTGATTTAACTTTTTTTTTTTATTTCTTTACATTACATTCATCTTACCTGCCTCCTTTTTTTGGCCTATCTGCCTGCTTTTTGGCCTACCTTCTTCTTTTTTTTTTCTGTCTATCTTTTTCTTTACAAGTATTCTTTAATGGTTTAATCACCGTTGGTTCAATCACTCTTTTTTTTTTTCTGTCTATCTTTTCTTTACAAGTATTCTTTAATGGTTTAATCACCGTTGTTTCAATCTTTTTTTTTGCCTATCTTTTTATTTACAAGTATTCTTTAATGGTTTAATCACCGTTGGTTCAATCAATTTAACAACCTAACAATTTAACAATTTCCGGGATTGTTATAGCCAGGTACCTACTTTCGTTGCAGCGATGCAGCGATCACGTTGCACTTAAATGGTAAGCTAGTGAAAGGTTTTTATCTGGATAAGTATTACTCATTTTTTTATTTTTTTTTTTTTTATACGTTAACTTGGTGAACTCAATTGGTGGATTTCCTTTTTTTTTTTTTTTTTTTTGATTACTCTTTTTTTTCATGATATCTATTTTCTTATATTCTCTATTTGATTATGCGACAACTCTTATTTTTTTTTCTCTTCTGTCATTTATTTTCTATCCTTACGATATTTTATTTCCTATTTTTGCGACATCTTATTCTTTGAATTCCGTCATTTTTTATTGAATAAAGTGTATCTTTGATATTAAGTTCAAAATTTATTAAGTATAGCTAATGATGATGAAAAAGGGAAATGATATGCTAGTCTATGTACATTTGATGAGAAGAAATAGAAAAAAAAAAAAAAGTATCGAACTTTTTTCCTTTTTATATCTTTAATGAGGAAAATTGATCCAAAAAAAGAGAACAATCCTTATTATTTTGTTCATCTAGATGAATGGATCTAGGAGGATGAAGAAGAGGTGAAATGGGAGTTTCCAAGGGAGAAAATAATAAATCATCATCATCATCATTATCAAGTACAGACTGATTGTTAATAAAAGAACATGGATGACGACCAGGAGTAGTAGGAGGAGATGGTAAGCCAACTTGTGAAAATGATTTTACATTATTGGTAACAATAGGTAAAAGTGAACCTGTGAAGAATGGACAATGTAAGATAGCATGTTCCAATTCGTCCAATGTCATACGATCTTGAGGATGAATGCTCAGCACTCGTTTTAAAATACGATGTAAAGGTACAGAGATGGTGGGTAGCATGGTCATCAAAATGGATGGATCGTCCATATACATACGAAAAGCTGGATCATGAAATGAAGCACGATGCCATGGATTACGTCCTGTTGTAAGATTAATAAGGATAATACCTAAAGACCAGATATCATTAGGAGCTGTTGCATATCCTTGTCGATGTTCATCAAAATCACCTTGGCATTCTATATATGGGCATTAGAAATGAAAAAGATGAGTTTTAAATAGTTGATCTATATATAGATCTTACCTGGAGAAAAATAAAAAGTACTGCCACATCCATAATCTTTTGAAACAGGATCTGTGGTTGCCAAGCCAAAATCACCTAATTTTACAGTCCAACCACCATCAAACACCATGATGTTTTCACTTTTCAGATCACGATGATAAACGCCAGATTGATGACAATGACGTACAGCACGAATTAATTGTAAAAAGACGTGACGAATCATGGATGGTTGATTGACATAAAGATGACGTTCAGTGATAGCAGTAAATAAATCCCCTTCAGGACTATATTCTAAAACCATATGAGTCTCCATCATCTGTTGTTTATTGTCATGGTGACTAATAGGACTACGAAGTACTTGATGAAGTTGAAGGATATGTGGATGAGGAGTCACTCTTGCATGGAGTCCAATTTCCATTCTTTGTAATCCTCTTTGTTTCGCACTGGTACATGGTGGTAACGTTTTAATGGCATACCAAGACGATGGTTGTAATAAATCTCGTGCTAAATAGACTTGAGCATATGCACCTATGCCAAGAGATCGATGTATTTCGTATCGTTGATGAATCAACTGACCCAATAGTGATTGTTGATGATCATGAATTGTCATATTATTATGATAAGAGATTGGAGGGTATATATATAAAAAAAAAAATTAAAAAGAAAAAGAAAATAAAGAAAAAACGATGATCGAACTTTTTTTGTTTATTTATAATTCTTTTTTTTTTTTGCCAACTCGTACTATCATGCATTGAGGTTTGTACGACAATACTAGGTTTGAGAAAAGTCCTCCATCGATTTGTCATACGAAACCAATCTGACTGTTTCTTCTTTTCTTTTTTTTTATTTATTTATTTATTTATTTATTTATTTACTATTTCAAATATTATATTATATTTACAATATTTTTTATTGATTCAAATGATATTATAAAGTAACTCTTTTCTTTTTTCTTACAAATAATCTTTTATTTTTGTAAATGAGAATAAAACTGTTTTGTAGTACCATCGGACTACAAATTCCACATGACAAGACAAACTGGATTCCTTTTTTTTTTTTTTTCTCTTTTCACACACCCACACACACACACATATATATATACAAATATCAACCAAGATAAGATTTATGAATCTTTCCCTCTTTTTTTTTTTTTTTTTTTTTGTTGTTGGTTTCTCTTTTTTCTGTCTAGAAAAATTTTCTATTGGTTCATGACTCAAAAGGGAAGAATCGAGATCGACTGCGGAAAAACAAAAAAGGAAATCTTGATGGGGGGACACTTTCTCATTTTCTTTTTTTTACCATAAATGCTGATGATTTCATTTGATACAATTAAACCATATGGTTACAAAACATTATTACAATTACATATATAGTTTTTATTCACCATCAACCAAAAAAAAAAAAAATTACGTGGTCGGGGCGCAGAAGGACCTTATGCCGATCGGTTTTATTTTCTTCCTTTCCGGAAAAACAATCATTATAGCATGTGATCAAAAGTGTCTATCTGCTTGACATATTACCTTTTTAAAAAGAATCTTTTGTATTTATGCGGTATTAAAGTAAAAAAAAAAAAAAAAAAAAAAAAAAAGGAGGTCTATATAATTTGTCATCATCGATGAAATGTTCCTTAATATATATGATGACCAGTGAAATAATCATCATTTTGTAGAAGATGATCATCAATAGATAATGATGATAATGTTAGAAATGCGTAAAATCTGTCATTTCCGAAATTCATATGTTCCTTTTTTTTTCAAACTATCAGCAATTATCAAATGGATAATTTGATTATTCGTGATACCAAAAAAAAAAAAGAAGAAAAAAAGGATCACTTTAAATATTTAATTCAGATGGAAATAGAGTGTTTTCAAGGTTTTTTGTCGGGTCGCAAGACAATGCTTTTCGTGATGTTATCAAATAAAATATCGTACTTTCCCAAAATGAATGGCGCATTACCACTTTTTCAGATATCGCTCTAGAGATGTCGGTAGAGTACATTAAAAACACACAACACATTGATGATAACTTGATAACTTGTTTATTAATAATAAAAGACACAAAAGAAAAGTAACATAAGCTTTTCATATTTTTAGCAGCTTTGGGTGTTGTCCATTCTTTTTTAGGTATCAATTGATTGATGATTCATGATCGATGATTCATGATTGATGATATGTGATAACGGATGATTGTATATTGGATGATTACAGGATGGATGATGGATGACTGTATGATGGATGATATGTGATAATGGATGATTATATGTTGGATGATTGTACGATTGTATGATGGATGATGAAACATTGTCGTCAATCACTGTACAAATTTCTGATAAAATACAAAATACTTCATTCTAGTTACCTTCTGACAGAACAGCATTTTCTTTTTCTTTTCTTTTTTTCTTTGAAAAATGTCAAAACACTCTTTTATCAGCCAACCTGATAAATCAAATATAATAATGATGATTCATCACATCAATGGAAATTAAAAAATACAATAATAAATGTGCTGTACACAATCATACTACCATTTAAAATAGAACAACTAAAAAAAAAAAAAAAAAAAAAAAAAAAAAAAAAAAAAGGAATCTAGTCATTAAACTAAAACACGGCAAAAACAAGTCAGTACCATGTATTACTTAGTACATAAATATTGTAATAATAGAATTTAATGTAGAACATCTATGTAATTAACTTTATTATTAAGAGAGAAATGTTGCTAACACTAAAAAAAAAGAAAAAAAAAGATGAAGTAGATACTAAAAACAATAAAGTAGATGATAAATTAGATACAATATAAAGAGAGAAATGTTGCTAACACTAAAAAAAAAATTATGAAGTAGATACTAAAAATAATAAAGTAGATACTAAAAAAGACAAATGATAAATTAAATACAATAGAAAGAGAGAAATGTTGTTAATACTAAAAAAAATGATGATGAATTGGATACGATATAAAGATAGAAATGTTGCTAATATTTAAAAAAAGATGATAAAACTCGCTTACATCTTGTCTCATCATTTTATCAACTAAAATTAGTTCATAATTGCACGAGTGATTCATTTACTTATAAAGGGATCCCTTTGATTTAACTTTTTTTTTTTATTTCTTTACATTACATTCATCTTACCTGCCTGCTTTTTGGCCTATCTGCCTGCTTTTTTGTCTGCCTTCTTTTTTTTTGGTCTATCCTTTTCTTTACAAGCATCCTTTAATAACTCAACCACCTTTATCTGTATCTCCATTGATCTACCTCTTTTTTGTTTTTGGGCTTGACCGTGGTCGTTAATGCGCATTTGCGTGGTTACGGTCTGCCTTTTCTTTTTTTTTTATTCAACAAATTCCGGGATGGTTATCGCCATCCTACTTTCGCTACGGCGATCACGTTACACTTAAATGGTAAGCTAGTGAAATATTTTTATCTGGATAAGTATTACTCATTTTTTATTTTTTTTTTTTATATATGTTAACTTGGTGAACTCAATTGGTGGATTTCCTTTTTTTTTTTTGATTGCTCTTTTTTCCATGATATCTATTTTCTTATATTCTCTATTTGATTATGCAACAATTATATTTTTTTTCTTCTGTCATTTATTTTCTATCCTTACGATATTTTATTTCCTATTTTTGCGCCATCTTATTCTTTGAATTCCGTCATTTATTATTGAATAAAGTGTAGAAGATCTCTAATCATACCACAGAAAATAAATATAATTCACATGAAAAAAGAAAAATCAGTATAATTGTCATTATCAAAAAAAAAAAAAAAAAAAAAAGATTTAGGATACAAAAAGAAAAATTAGAATATTTTCTATGACCAATATCTATCTTCTTGATTTATACAAAGCAAGTTTTTACTGAACAACTTCATTTGGCTCTTCACACGCAATGGGATTACTTCACCATTAGAGGGATCATATAATATTTCTTTATTGTTTAGTGTGTCATCGAATTTTTTTTTTTAACCATTCCACTATATGATTTGTTATAGACAATACGAATAAGGCAAGACGGAAAAAAAAAGATAAGTGTTGTGTTTCTAACATCAACCTCTTACGTTTTATCATCTTAAGTAAAATCATGCAGTGAGTCTGAGTCAGAATTACCTTTATTTTATTTATTTATATCTCCTTGTTTTTCTTTTGTTTTTTATCACTTTTTTTTATCACTTTTTCTTCCTCGTCATTACAATCTTTTAAAGGTAGTTAATCTCTCCTTGTTTAGTTTAGAGTATAAATATGTTGTTTTATTTCTATAATATTAGAACTTATCTGTTATCTTCTTTACTTTTTACATTCTCTAAGAATCAAATAACTACTGTATTTTCGTGTTTACGTCTCTATACTTCTTGTATTGTCTGCTGTCCGTTACTGATATTATACCATCTCTCCTGTGACTTTTGACACTGGTCTCCAATCGCCTTCTGTCACGCTGCCTAGCTCTTGATGGAATTGGACTGTCAATAAAGAATAGTATTGAACGGCTACTGATTACAATCATCAGTAGAATCATCAGGGGGTAAGAATATGGTACATATATATATAAAGAGAAAATCATAGCTAAATAATTTGTATGTATATATTTGATAGGGACGACTCGACCAACCCAGAAGCAAACAAAACGACAGCAACAATCAAATAACATCATTTCTGTCTTCGATGCTCAAATGGCCAGCTTTACTAATGTCAGGCCAAATTTACAAAAAATAATGTATTATGTATAGCACCTTAATTTCCTTACTATTTCTTATCTGTACAATAAACAAAAAAAAAATTTCTTTTACGATTGTCGTATCAGTATGAGAAAGACATGTCCATGTATCCTTTTTTTTTTTTTTGATCATCTATAGGGATTTCTACTATTTGAACGTATACCAAGTGATTATTAACTTGTCTATATATATATATATTTGTTTGAAGATAATAAAAGTTTTTTTTTATCATTGTTATTATCTACACACGTTGCTTTATTGGGATATAAAGGATGAATTAAAGAAACTAAGCTGTATCTAAACTACATTCATGCACATGCTGGTATCAATGACCTTGACAGGCTTTTCGTTTGGTCGGTATAATATGTAAGCATTGATCACCTTCGTTGACGCTTCCTATAAAGAGAGAGAGAGAGAGAGAAAATAAAGCTGATGTAACCCACTGTGATATTACTTTTTTTTCCATTATCTCTTGTACTTACTGTTGATAACCTGATGGTGATGATGGTGATGATGATGGTGATGGAGTTGTTTCTTCTTCTTTTTCTTCGTCTGCTGTCGTTGTATGAAGTACTTTTGACTTTGATAATTCATCTTTCGATGATGGTGTCGCGGATGTTTCTCCTGCTGTTATTGACGATGATGATGGTCTATAATAATATTATTATCCACAAAAAAAAAAGGCAAGTTTGAATAGAGTGTACGTAGTGGTAGATCTCTTCCTTAAATGGTCAGTATAGTGTAAACTTACTTTATGTCCTTGCCTGACAGTCTCAGTTTCTATTAATAAAAAAAAAAAAAAAACTTGGAATTAGTACATCTTTTTCATTTTTAATCATCATCCCTATTTCTCTTTTTTTTTTTTTTATTATTAGTATACCTTAAGCGTCTTGACTTCACTGTCATGTGCATGTTGCCATTTTGGTCCAATGAGGCGATGAGCTAACCAGTGTTCCATACATTGAGCGGCGGGAAGATTGTATGAGGCAGCAGCTTTTTCAAAGGCTTTGTATCTGATCAATTTTTGGGAAGGACTGACAGAACTCCATTTGATACGTGATAAACCAGGAGTGCCAGTATCCGCTTGAAGTAATCTAAATTCATGTTTGGCCAAATAATGCAATCTACTGACGGCAAGATCTACTTCAAGATTATCCGTTGTTCCAAGCCATTGACCAACCACTTCTCTAATATAAGCTGCCACATCGACTCCACGTGCTGGTGGTGCAATGACTCTATCATTATTCGTAGTTACAGTCACTGAATCTGGTTGTTGTTGTTGTTGTTGTTGTTGAAGTTGCTCGTGGTTAGTAATAATTGTTTCCATCTTGGTCGCCAAGTTTTCTACCGTACGCAATAATTGATCTAGTTTCTTTTCTCGTTCATCAAACTTGATCACTAAACGATCATATAAATCTAAAAAAGGTGTATTATTATTGTCGGACATTATGACTTGGTATGATGAAGGGAAAAGAAAAAGAAATACAAAAGGAAAAAAAAAAAAAAAAAGGTAGGTCAAAATTAAATGAGGAAATTCCAATAAATTACGGGGTTTCAATAAGAGGATGATGATCGACGACAGAGCCTCCTATTTTTACTTAAGTAATCCCATTGCGTGTGGAGAGCCAAATGAAGTTGTTAAGTAAAAAAAACTTCTGTATAAATCAAGAAGATAGATATTGGTCATAGAAAATATTCTAATTTTTCTTTTTTGTATCTTAAATTTCAATCTTATCTAACGGAATCCCATTGATTTTTTTTTTTTTTGGTATCACGGATAATGTGTAATGGACAATCTGACAACTGCTGATAATTTGAAAAAAGAAAAAAAGGAACATATGAATTTCGGAAATGACAGATTTTACGCATTTCTAACATCATTATCATCATCATCATTATCTATTGATGATCATCTTCTACTAACTACCGTCAAAGCAATGACTATATCACTGGTCATCATATATGTTAAGGAACATTTCATCGATGATGACAAATGATAGATCTCCTTTTTTTATACTAGCTTACACAGATCTTCGCATAAACATTAATGTCCCCAACACACGACAAAAAAATCAATAAATAAAACAGTGACAAAGAAGAAGAGTAAATATTTATTGAGGGTAAAACATATATAAGTAATCATCAACACATTGCGTCCATCAGTGCTGTGCCGTATTCTTCACAAAATGAGCTACCAGTTTAGGCCCATTCTGCTCTTGTCCCAGAAGCGCTGTTACATCTTCTTGATAGATCAAGTCACGCTATAAGGTTTCAAAATAAACACAAAATCAATTAGATCACGTAAATATAGTTATTTCAAATGTTCGGTTTTGCTTATCTTCAGCTTTAAAAGGTGTTCAACTACCTTAGTCCACATCCATCTTTCGTTGAAGTCTGTTGTTGCCGACCGTACTTCAACAGCCACCAAAATAGATCCTTGTTGCCATGATCCGATTCAGTCATTGGTCCAACGGCATCTAAACCAATCATCAAAAAAAAAAAAAAAAAAAAAAAAGGGTTTCACTAGTATCCCTCGCTGTTTTCCATCAAAAGTATATCCAAAATCATAAGCGTCTAAAATTGGCCGAATGATATTGTACGATCGAGTATATAGTTGTTGATTGGACTGATGGTCTTGCAAGAACCTTTCCAGGTTGAAATGACTGACTTCCAATCAATTCCTTGACCCTTTTGTACAGTTGTATCTGTCATAAGTACTCGTCTCCGTGTCATTCTTGATTCCAAAATGACCTTCAGCATGTACCTTGAGAATAATTTCACCAGCATTACCAGTGGGTAGCACTTCCTATAGTGAGTTCGATATAGTAAATAGTCGCCCAGAGACTGACATGGACCTTCTCGCCATCGCATGCACCGATCGTTTTTGGTTTTTGTGTGGTACAATCCACGGGATATCTTTGTCTTGTCAAATAGTTCGATATTCACCAAAATGATATAAACACACTTGAAGCGAGCTAGACTTCTATCACGGTAATCACCTGTACAATCAATAATCGTTCGTTCAATTGAGTTTCGTAATGTATAGAGTTTATTCAAAAAATATATATTAAAATAAAAAAGTAATAAAATAAAAAAGTAATAAAATAAAAAAGTAATAAAATAAACCAGTCCAAAAAAAAAAAAAAAAGGACAGAATGCGACCACCAAAATCAAAATACTCCACGCTGATTGGCTGAAATTATCAATAAGAATTCATAGTGAATGTAGTCAGCGTATGCTCCAGGGCAACTATTATGATAAATCATTACACATATGATGATAAATCATTACACATATGATGATAAATCATTATCAATGAGAAATAAAATACTAATACACATTTAACCCATTTCACATATTTAAAATATAGTTTTAGAGACAAAGTATTGATTTAAAAAAAAATATTTTTGTAGAGCGAATAAATGGTAAATATATCGACATTCTTCATTCATTAAATTAGAGCTCTTTGCTTAGTAGAATAAATTTCAAAGTCCCCATTTTTTTGTTTATTTTATTTTTTAATACGCGTACTTTTATTTTTTATTTTTTTATTTTCCTTTTTACCCTTTTTTTTTTTTTTTATTCAATAAAGTTTTATTTTATTACAACTATTTTTATTACATTTCAATAGGATCGATTCCATCTACAAGATGTACGCTTATGTTACAGGGACGAAATACGCTGATACGACAGTTTTCAATGATAGTACTGAAGAAGTAGGCAAGTTCTGTGCTACCTGTCACCACGATATAATGAAGAAAAGGGTGCCCAATCTGTGTTTGTCAAATGGATTGAAGTTTATGGATGTCCCAACGCAGATTGGCCAACTTACAGGGCTGGAAGAAAGACTGGTAGCAGCTCGACATGTTTTTCAGACTATATGGAAGGTTTATGGTGGACAATATAGATCAAAAGGCGCCATCGTCAATGTACCTGCCCGTGTGAACCGGGTTGTATCTTCTATCCCTCGTCCAATGAATGACACTGGTATACTTCACATTCAGCTGGCTCGAAGATTACGATATCGTCACAATTATGCAGTGTTAAGGTGGACCTAGTGAAATCAGCAGCACGGATATTATGCCAGCAACCTGTATATCGAATGTTTAATATTGGCGATTGTATCCTGTCTTCCCTCGTGGATTTGCAACAACAAGAAGTGGGACCCAGATAGATCAGATCTTCGCTAGTTTTACACCACATCACTCGGGAAGATATTTCTCTGTAGCTAGCTATCATGACCCGCTATACTGTATATACCATCTATGAATAAAGATCTTTGTCTGTGTTTGTCCCTTTTTTTTTTTTTTTTTTTTTCTGATTTGCCTACAGAACAATACTTAGTGACTGGAAATACGGAGTATGAAAGCCGATGGTTTTAACCTGACTTTCCAAGTCTGGCTTCACATCTTTTTTTTTTTTTTTTATTTTCTTTTCCCTTTCTTTTCCTCTTCCATTGACTTTTTTTTATGGTTTTAATTATATACATTAATGTAGTCGTTAGTTTACATACTTTTTTTTTTATTCAGTAAAGTTTTTATTTTATTATAACTATTTTTATTACATGTCAATAGAATCGATAACAAGATGTATTATATGTGTAAGAATGCATTCTTTTTATTTTATTTTTTTTATTATACGCTTATATTACAGGTACGAAATACGCTGATACGACAATTCCATCTTCAATAAGTTTTTTTTTTTTTATGTTTGAATGCATTCTTTTTATACTCTAGTTTACGCATACTGTATATATTGATAGGTACGAAATGCGCTGATACGACACATATTATTCAATAAAGTCTTTTTTTTTTATTTTTAATTATTTTGTTACATGTCAACAGAATTGATGCCAACCTGTATTCTTTTTTTTTTTTTTTATTCTTGTCTTTGAATGCATCCTTTTTTTTTACACTGTATTTTTATTTTACACAGCAAAACATATAACTTCCATCATGAATAAACTCTTGTCACTTTTTAAGCCCTAAATGAATAAACTTTGAATAAAATTTTCGCTCCAATCTGGATTGGATTTATGTAGTAGAAACCAGTCTAAACTTCAACTTCGCCTCCATGGCGCAATTGGCTAGCGCGTCTGACTGTTAATCAGGAGGTTGGTAGTTCGAGCCTACCTGGGGGCGATACTTCTTTTTCTTTTTGAAAAACTTCGTTCCCGTCGGAGTTTGAATGCTTGGGTTGCGTTGACTTTTCGTTATGGGAATGTTACGGTGTTATGATTATTTTTTTTTTTTGTACTGTTGGATGATTTTTTGGTTTATAGGTTCAAAATTGAAAAAGTAAAACGGATGATTGAAAGTTAATAATGTTTATAGTGAGTACCAGTACTTGATTACGCAAGCACACGTATAAGAAAAGAGATAAAATAAAACAAAAAGTAAAGTAAAGGAAAATAAAGCCTTGTTCCAAATTTGGAAAGTAAAAGTAGAGTAAAATTGTTCTGACTTTTAATATAGAACAAAGTGAGCCAATCAGAAGTGATAATCCACAATACAATCAAGTAGGGATAATAAGAAAAGATTTATTTAAGAAAATATAATAAAAATTAACTGAACTAAAAAAAAAAAAAAAGGAAAAGGATGGAGTATTTATACTATTTGGATTAAACAATAAAATTATTAATGTACAAAATCTTACATCCATGTGTCTTACACATGGATGTAAGATTTTGATATAGATTTAAACAACGATGTTAAAAAAAGACAAAATTTTTTTTTCTTTTATTTTTTTTTTATTTTTTTTTTTATTAACAATTTATAAGAATGTTGTATGATACTATTAGTATAATAATATCAATGATGATTAATTGTAGTGAGCACAAGTTCTTTTTGTAAAAAAGGGATCAAAAATGATATAATCGAAAAAAAATAAAAATAATCCAAAAAAGGTAATAGATGTCTTGAATGAGCAATCATTTTTTCATGATCAATAAAAAAAAAAAAAAAAAAAGTAATTTGAATATAAAATATTGATGTTTACTTCTTCATAATAATAAAATAAAAATCAAACTTAGCATGATTACTTTTCTAAGAGTGGGAGATGATTTATAAAATATTTCTTTTTATTAAAAAAATGTTGATTGACAAATATTTGAAAATATTTCATAAAATGGCTTACAAAAAAAAAAAAAAGAAAAAAAAAAGAAATTGAAAGGATATTTATATATAAAAAGATAAGTAATAATAAAACAAACATTGTGTACTGTGGCCAATAAGATATAAATAAAAAATAAAATAAAATATAATATTGTAGAAAATAAAAAAAAAAGATGATGATATATATATGAAGTGTACACATTTATTAATATAAAATATGCTCTATCTAACTAAAATACAGTACCCAAAGCTTCAAACCAACTGACTATACTAGAATCCGTTTGTACACATTGTTTGAATTCATCAAAACTGATATAACCTTCGCGTTGAGTCACGATATTACGGAATGTCTTGTTGACCATTTCATGAATTGCATCTTGAGCCATGGTTTCCATGATGGGGAATTTTTCTTCCCATTGAAGTTTGATAGGTTCCTTCTTTCCCTTGCCTCTCATATCTTGTTCATAAAAATAATCACTGGTATCATCATCATTATTAAGTTCTTGATTGTATTGTTGAAAAGAGGTGGAAGGTTCATTAGCATAGACTGAGGTGAAATAATCATGTTTTTGAGAATAAGTATTTGAATCCCCTTGTTGTTGATAAGCCGATGATAAATTGGTCAATCGTTGTCTTCGTCTTAATCTATTTCTAGTAACATTGTTGTTGTTGTTCATATTGTTATTGTTGTATCCATCATCACTATCATCATCATCATCATCATCATCATCATCATCATCATTGCCGCCATCAGAGGAAGTAGTAGAAGGAATAGGTACATTAAAGGCAGCACTCACTGGTTGTCCAGCAGGGAATTCATAATTATCCATCATATCATCTTCCATTGCACTGACCACATCACGTACCAATTCCATTGATAGATAAAAGTATGACTTGAACATCCAATATAATTCATCTCTTGAGATATATCCATCTTCATCCAGATCATAACCATTGAAAGCATCTATAATCATAGAGATTAGTTCCTTTTTTTTTTTTTTTTTTTTTTTTTTATGTACACTTACATTCGATTTTTTCATCCAGATTTCCTTTACATAAAACACTAAGACCATGGACCAATTCAGGAAATGTAATGATATTATCACGATCACGATCAAAAAAGGAAAAAATACGCTCGGTAATCAAGTTTTTTTCCATTCCCAAAGGTCCTAAACATTGTTCAAAAGTAGTTTGATTGATCCCACCTTGACTAGATTCTACCACGGATAATGATTTATATTGAGCAAATAAAGCATCCAATTCCACTTGATCAACTAAGATAATAATAATAATCAAGAAGGTCAAAAAAAAAAAAACAAACGAATTCACATAATAATGTTCTTACAATGAGATTGAGACTCCAATAATCGAGCTTGTTCCGATGAAAGAGTCAGAGTATCGTTTTTTCCAGGATAAAAAGGTGGTAAGAGAGCACTTCGAGGATTGGCAAGAGGTGGAATAGGAATCCGAATCTTCAGGAACACATGAGTATGATGATGTCCATTGCTAGCTTCACACATGTCACATAAATCAAAATCCACACAATTGGCGCATTTGTATCGAATACCTCTAATGGGTGATACTGCACATTTGTTACAAGTAATACCACGATGAATATATCCTTCTATAATAATAAAAATAAGGTTATTCATTCTCTTTTAATCAACAAGTAAGTAATTTTACCTTTTCGAGCTTGATTTTCAGATATAGCATGTAAAAGTTGCAATAAATTTTTACTATTTCCATCATCGTCCTCTTGCCATTCTGTAAACAATGATAATAATCGATTGGTATGTACGTTTGGATAAGTGAACGACGAATGACGAGAACTAGAGCCTTGAGTCCCTCCAGCCGCCATTGTCGTAGCAGTCGTGGTCGTTGCATTATCATCGTCGTCCACGTTAACTAGTTCTGATCCATCGTCTTCTGAATCCAAATGTAAAGGCAGTAACCAGTCACCCTCTTCTTCTGAAGATCGTTGTCTTGACCGTCTTCGTCGTCGTCGTCGTCGTCCTAAACTAGTGTCAGTATCATGTTGTGAAGATGACCGACGTCTTCTTGTCGAGCTGGTATTTCGACCATGTTGTCGTCGTTGTTGTTTGTTCTGTTGCTGCAAAGCTGTTCGGGACTTGAGTTGGTTCCATGTATAGCGTACAGTGATAATAATACCAACACCTGCTACTATACCAGATAGTACAATACTAAAAGAAGATATACGAAGCATCATAAAAGGGAATAAATATACAGAAAAAAAAAATAAGTAAAAGAGAGAGAGAGAGAAAGATACCACATAGAAATGACGGAGATCCAAAAAAAAACAAAAACCTCTTTTGCTCCCATGATTTTTCCCTTTTCAGTCACAATATCGTAATAAGAAAACTTTTTTTTTTTTCCTTTTTTTTTTTCTTTCTTTTTTATATATAAGAATTAACATGATCGGTCCTTCCATACCAGAACATCTTTTGAAAAAGAAACAGCAAGAAGAAGTGTTACCTGAAGAGGCATCTCAATTAGATAATAATAACAACGATGATGACGATGATGCTGATGCTTTTATGCCAGAATTACCACCTGATCTACAACCTCCTACACCAAAGCGAAGGACAATGGGTCCTGCACTTCCACCTCCTGGTGCTTCAACAACAGCCAAGTCGACTGATAATGATGATGACGATGATATTATTGGTCCTGCATTGCCTTCACAATACGATGTCGAACAAGCTTCTTTATCGTCCACTATAGCAGCCATTGAAGAAAGAGCAAAGAAAAGTGAAGATGTTATGAATAAGGTAAAAAAGTGAATATCATATACGAAGCTAATCTCCTTGTTATTAGGCATCATCGGGTGAGACAAAAGTGGAAAGACCTGAATGGATGTTAGCCCCACCTGATGTGGATTATTTGGCCAATGGTAAAAAAAAAAAAAAAAAAAAAAAGGAAATATAATAATCATCTTTTTTTTTTTTTTTAGCAAATACTGGACGACCTAGATCATTCAATCAAAGAACAGTGGATGCTGGTAAACGTGATACAAGTAGTTGGACTGATACCCCTGCTGATAAAGCAAGAAAACAATTACAGAAAGAGGATGATGGAGAAAAACGAACAACATATCAACAACCTAGTCAATCAGAAATGGAGACTCGAAGAAAAATTGAACAACATAATGTAAATCAAAAAAAAAAAAAAAGAAAGAAAGAGCAGGATCCACTAATATATATATATATATATTTAATAGAAAACCGAACGACCATTATCACTCTTGGAATTACATCGTATGAACAAAACCAGTAGCAAACGAAAAGCAGAAGATGATCCTACAAAACGACCATTTGATCGCGAAAAGGATTTGATGGGCACTCGCAAGATGAGCAAGAAGCAAAAAGCGGAATTATTGGAAAAGTCTAGTGAATGGTCGGATAGATTTAGCAGTAATAGGGGTAGCTCGTTTTTATAGTAATTCAATAAAAATTCATTATATTTTTACGGTGTGTCTGTGTGTGATGAATGATTAGATACTTCTATGTTTATTTCAGGGTGTAGAAGGGGGTTGATGCAAAAAAAAATAAAGGGATTATGTTATTCATTATCTTTCATCCGATCTTTTTTTTTTTTTTTTTTTTTTTTTAGAGTTTATTCAAGTGAATCAGGAGTATATTCACATTTTAAGGATAACAAACAAGTAGTAAAAAATTATATGAATTTATTTAAATGATAATGTTATTTGAGAGAGTTTTATATTACAAAATAAATAAATAAATAAAAAAAAAAGGATCATTCATTAGAATTAAATAGCATAAGCCTTGCTTAAAAAGTTATATTTTGATCGTCGAGTGGTTCGCATATTTGAGGAAGCAATAAATGTTTTACAAGAGATACGTTGTTGTTTTTGTTGATAGGCGGCCAAGACCGCCGCTTTACGAGCAGGACTTGTTTCATCATCACTACTACTACTACGGTTACTACTTGTTTTGATTTCCATATCATCCAGGTCATCATCATCTACTTCTTTTTTGATGATAGCCGACATGATGGATGAATAATTATTAAAAGACAAAGTATAAGCCTTGAAACGTTTGATCTGTTGTTGAACAATACCATAGAACCAATAGACATGAAGAGGGAAGACCAAGACAGCCACGAGCCAAAGCGATTCAATACGATGATACTGTTTGACGGACACGATCATACAGGCATGATAGACAAGACGAAGAACAAAAAAGGAAAAACCAAAAAGGACATCACTTCGCCAACTGGCACGCATGGAGCCCAAGGCCAGGATCACCGTGGGTAATTCCAAAATAGCATTGACAGTAAAGAACGAAGTGGATCGACATCGCATCAACCAAAATAAAATGACAATGTAAATCGAATGATGAATCCAACCGGTGGCAATGGTGATACGACTTTTATAATACATTGATCCCAAGGTGAGATCCATTACCAGATAGGTCATGAAAAAACAGGCAAGACTGGTATGAGCTGTGGATTCAAGACCAAGTAATTGCATGTCCCAACCAGATCGCCAGAATCTCACATAATGTGGCAACGAAACAACCGTACATACTACACTACTGGCAAACGTCAACAACCAACTGATTTGCTTTTCATTCTTGGCCAACCCTAATCTTACACATAAGAAAAAGTAGAGTCCGAGACCTAATAGACTGATAAGAAATGACAGTGGAACAATGGGTTGTGTAAGTACTTGAACTAATGTCAATTTATTGCCTATATGATAATAACTAGTCATGGTCATCATGATGAATAAAAATGTAAAGAAGCGAAAAAAAAAATAGTTTTTTTTCTTCTCTTTGTTCCTCTTTTTATTTACTCTTTTATTGATTCATCAGGGGGCGAGAAGGGGAAATGATTCAACTGGGGTCCAAAGGAGCAAGTTGCAGTAAGAAAAATGGGAGGATGAATGAAACTTTCATTGTCATTCTATTTATTTTCTATCAAACTTTAATAACTTGCTACAAAGCATGAATGAACTCACAATACGCATGGATCCATCCAATCTTTTTTTTTTATTTTATTTTCTTATCATTCATAGTTTTTTTGCCACTAAAGAAAAATGTCAATAGATTCATTAAAAAATCACTTAACAACAGCTCCCTTTTGCCACTTTGCCAAAAAGAAAGAAGGAAACGACACGGAAGCCTGTTTTGGGCTGGTGGCCAAAAAGAAGAACTCCCCCATACGAACTATTTTACTATCCCCCCCTTTTTTCCCCAATGACTTTTTTTTTTTTATCTTTTGTATAAGGGGATAAGTTTCTTTTTTGTCAACTAATGAGAAGAAATAAATAAATGAGGGTTTAAAACGATCAAACTGAAAAAAAAAACTTGGGTGTAGGGGAATCATCGTTGGAAAACATCATAAAAGAGAGGAGACGAAAGGGATGAAGAAAGAGAAAGAGGAGAAAAAAAAAGAAAAAAGAAAAAAAAAAAGATAGATAAATGATGAAAAGGAGGTATGAGGAGAAGTAATATAAGAAGGAGAAAGAAAGAATAAATCCCCTGAATTTATTCGTAGGCAACGACTATTATTATTAACTGATGATGATAATTTCTTTATACCCTGACAACGCTGTTCTTTGTTGTGGATATTCTCCTTTTTTCATAGGAGGAAAGAATATCGGTATCAATGCACTGTAATCCTTTGATAGATTCAATATATGATCCGAAAAAACTAGTTTTTTTTTTCTTTCTTTCTATCTTTTATTCACCTGTCAGTAGGAAGAAGGAAAAGAAAAAGAATAATAAATTGAAATCAAAAGTGAATGTTAATAATAACACTAGTTTTCTCGATAACGAATGATATTAATTCAGTCATGAATTTACGATATTTCAATGAACTGCAATTGACTTTTTTTTTTTTTTTTTGGTATTTCTTCCACTTTTATTATCCCTCCATTACTTTTCTTTTAGTCTAATCGTCATGTCTTTTATTAAAAGAAAACTTGTTTCATTATAAGGATACAAGGATTGAATTTAATTCATATGAATGACTTTGATAAGTTCATCTTTTCAACAACAGCAAAAATGAATTTTATTCATGCCTCTTCAAAACAAGATCTTTTTTTTTCAATCTATAGGTGAATCATTGCTCAATAACTGATAGGTGGACTCGAAAGAAAAAAAAAAAAAGACTACCTCATTTCATACATAGCTTTCATTAATGTGGATCAGCTTTCCATTGAACAAAAACTCAACAAATATCCACTTTGTCAACTACCCAACCATTGATCGATTTTATGCAGGAAAAAAGTGACAGCATATGTGTTTAGCATGTGTCAAAACCATGGATTCTAAGGAAAATAGGCGGTTGACTCTTTTTTTTTTGATTCAAGTTGCGGCCAAAAAAAAAAAAAAGGGAGAATACAGTGGGTAACATAAACATTTTATGTATGCAGGTGGATTAATATGCATGGTAAGTATACTAAATCAATATTAGGGATCGACTTTGAAGAAGACAAAATAACGATGATGGATGAATATTACTTTGAAGGGGGATTTACTTAATTAACTATTGGTATTTTAGATGATGATGATGATGATTGGGACAACAAAATTCCTTATGGATATACACTATGGTTTTATCATTAGTATAGTTGAATATTTAGGGATATACTAATAAAAAAAAATGAATGATGATGATCTCAA
Organism: Halteromyces radiatus; assembly: GCF_025201355.1. Classification (NCBI taxonomy): domain Eukaryota; kingdom Fungi; phylum Mucoromycota; class Mucoromycetes; order Mucorales; family Cunninghamellaceae; genus Halteromyces; species Halteromyces radiatus. The sequence continues at coordinate 658,283 of NW_026251696.1, read as the reverse complement.
TGCTGATTTTTGATGGATGATGATGGATGATTTTTTAAAGGATCTAAGATTGCTGATGATCAGGATGATGTATGGCAGATACAGTGGATGGCGGGTAATCTTTGTACCTACTTACAGATAGATAGACATGATATATCTTTATCCCCTAAAAAAAAAAAAAAAACATCTCTAGGGTGCTCATCCCGAGACCTAGTTGATCATTGTCTTTTCCATCCTTACTTTATAACAAGAATTGATCAGAAAAAGGAGATCCGGCATCATTATTTTCCCGTCGATCATAGTAGAGAGAGAGTGAATCATCATGATTTATATAAAAAAAACCATATCTATTCTATCATGAAGGAACAAATGAATCTTTTATTTGATAATAATATATATATATATATATATATATATATAAAAGAGAAAGTAAAAAAAAAGGGGGAGGATGATGAAAAAGATGTTGGATGTATATAAAAAAAAGTCTAAAAGAGAATGAATGGGATAAATAAACTATATAAAGAAAAATAAATAAATATATAATAACACACACTATAGGATAGATTTCATTGCAGTTCTATAACCACGATTCTTTGCACATTCCTTCTTCAAATTGTCAGCACGACCAGAGTCCCATTCACCCGAGGCCATAAACATTCGAGCATAACGAAGACACAGTTCTTCACGGAAATTGCTGTACAAAGTGCGATTGTATTGTCGTTCCTTACGTCTTGTCTTTTCCGGATATTTGTGAGTTTGATGAATCAAAAAGTCGTCAGGTAATACGGTATATTCCATGCCAGATAAATAGATTTCAAATAAACATGCCGCCTTGTTTGCACCATAACCAATGAATCGTTCATCGCACCAAGGTGTACCTTCTTTGGGATAGATAATGTAAGGTTCATAGGAAAAGTCATAATCCGTCACCACATAGGATTCATTGGTTGTATACCATCGCTCATAATCCGTCGCGCCATGGCCCTTTTTCCAACCCTTGTGAAACATATCAATCTTGCCTTGTCTCATTTCGTCCAATAAAGCTTGTTTTGTTGTCGGGAACGTCTTGTAATCCACACCATCTGCTTGAGCTACATATTCAAATGCAGGCACGACCAAAGCCACACGGCCATTCGCACGATTCATGTAATATTCAAGTCGTTCAGGATTTTCACGTAACGATTGAAGATTGGTACACAAATGGAAATCTACATCCAACATCATGACATAGTCAGTTCGAGCAAACAGTTTGGCCACATTGCGCCATAAATTGAATTGTCGATCAAAAGTATCCACCACCAAATGCACATCCACGTATTTTTGCATATCCGGATTTGTTTTATAGACGGTTGCTAAATCTTGTAAAGTGGCTTCCTTTTCTTCATCATCGTTGATATGAATGGCCGCCGAGATGGGTCCTTTGTAATTGCTGGCTAGTCGACTAAGTACTGGGAAACGATCTCTGGTGACTAAAGTTGCCATGGTAATATCCGTCATCTTTATTGTCTTGGCCTTGTAATAATAGGGTGTCAGTTGAGAAGGTTGCATAGCATCAGCAAAGATTTTGGACATGATGAAAGTTTCTCGCATAGTTGATTGAGACCCATGCCATACCACTGTAGCGTCCTTTTCCGAGTTGTTAGTAATAACATCATTATTCTTTGTTGATTGTAATTCTTGTGCTTGTGCTTCGTGATGGTTATAATAAGGTGCTATTCCATCTTGTTGTGAATGATATGATGAATAAAAGTACTTTACTGTATATATGACGGAAATAAATGCATAGATAAATACAAGAACTTGAATTAGTTTGGTAGTTGCTTCCCGCATGAAGTTAACAAAGTAGAGATGAAGTAAAAAAAAAAAAAACGAAAGACTAAGATAATAAGAATAACAAAAAGGAATGGAAAGGAGAGGAGAGAGGGGAAGAAGGAAAAGAAAAAGATGATAGGAATGGATGATAAAAAAAAAAGAGGTGATACCAAGTGGGTAAATATGTAATAAAAGAAAGTTCAGATATAAAAAGGAAAATAAAGAAGAAAAGGAAGAAAAAAAAAGTTATAAAGTTAATATTTATCGGGGCACAATTTTAAAACCACTAGTCAAAAAAAAGAAAGAAGAATCGCCATTTGAAATAGATTTTATATTATATGTGATACAGAAAATCCATCAAAAAAAAAAAAAAAAACCAAGATTATTCAAAAAAGGCCAGACTCTTTTTTTTTTTATATGTTAACAATTGAAGCATTTGAGGAGAGAATCATTTTATTAGTATTATTTATCTAATTTCACATAATGTCCATAAACAAGATCATAACCATCAAATTCATATAAAATTCTATCAGTACGTTTATAACCTTGTTTTTGACTCATAGAATGAATCATCCTTTTATGTTGATTCATATTATGAGAAGTAAAAAAAGTAACAGTAAAAGAAGCAGGATCAAAAATATGAATCACTTGTTTAACCAACTGATCAATAGGATCATCTTTACAAGAAGGATGAGATTCCATCACGGGTATATTTGTTTCAAAGGATGCATAAGAACATTGAGGTTCCGGCGTAACATGAATAGTAAAATATCGATCTTGCCATAATCCATTACTAGAATAGCCACAAGGTTCAAATAGATAAGAATCCACATCGGCCGAAGGATACAATTGATCAATCCCTGTCATTTCATCCACTAATTTTCCACCTTGAATCCCAACAGGCATACCTTGTTGTTGATAAAATCGTTCCATATTCTTTGGATTCAATTGAGTCATCAAGATTTCTATTGTTTGATCAGAAGGAACGGAAGAACTATTTTCAAATGTACTTTCTACAGGTGTTGATTCGCCACTTTGATAAGCACATTCAAGTAATTCACCTTGAACATGGGATGAGGTTCGTTGGTGTAATAATACATCATCTGCTGGTTTGGTGGTGTATAAATGCCAATGATCACCTGCCATTTTCCCAATCTTATAAGCCGATCCATCCTCTATAAAAAAAATAATTTAGTTCCAATCATATATATATATATATATAAAATAATCAACTTACCGAAAAATTGATTCAAAAATGTCACTTCACTTTCCCAAGATTTATGTGGTCCAGTTTGACGATCAGGAAACATGAATGCTTTACGAGAATAAAATACTCTCCACACTTTATCAAAATAACAAAAAGTTTTTGCAATTTCCAACATCCGAGGTAAAGCCAATAATAATGTTGTGGTTCCACAAGTCTTGATGATCATTTTATGAGGATAAACAAACATGGATGATTCACTATAAAACAAAAAAAAAATGAGATTCACTTCTTTCTTTTTTTTTTATTATTATTATTTTCTAACCTGAGTAAATAAGCATCCACATGATCATGTTGAATAACATTTAATACAGTACATTTGACAAGAGCTAGCATATCCTCCCAAACCGCACGGGGCACCGCCAATAAGCCACGAGGTGAGTCAACATGTTGATGATCCATCATATCTGTCAATGATGGTGAAAACCATAATTCCAATAACTTTTCTGGTCCTTCAAAAGCACCTTCTTGAGCAGAATAATTTTCACCGGCCATACAAGCATTCAATGTGGTGTCGTCATGATTGATAGTAAGAGCTGCTACCATGATTTGAGATATAAAGTAAAGATGTTAAGGAGGACGGAAAGGGATGAGCACAGAAACCTGTGTATGTGGCTTCGGTGATGACAATAACTTTTTTACTGAAGACGTGGTAGATTGGTTTGTTGATAAAATCAAAATAATGATCTTTTGTTTACTTTTTTTTTTGAATAATAAAAAAAAAAGTACGATACAAATAAATAAAAACAAGTAAACAAAGATGAAGTATAAAAGAGAGAGAGAAAAAAAAAAAAAGATGAATCGTTCTTTTTCCCTGTTTTTTTTTAAGTAGGGAAAAAAAAAATTTTTTTTTTGTTATGGATATGATTGGTGGATATCGCTTCTGCTGATGGTCAATTTTTTTTTGTATCCGTCACGGTACATTTGAGAAAAGTCAAGAGAAAAGGAAAATTGGCTTAAAAAGGAAAAACTGTTACACTCCCTTACTTAAAATAATGCATAAAAAAAAAAAAAACTTGATCCAATTTTATTATTATTGACATATCATTTACTTATCTATACATTATTAATGACAAGATCACATCTTCCCCAAAACACGTTTTTTTTTTATTTTGGTACGATGTCTCGGGAATTTCAAAACTTATATTATGCTAATAAGTTTGCCCCAAACACACATGACATCTCATTATTAAACAGATCTTCTTCCATTGAATAATAATAAAAAAGTCATTATTTGTACCACAGTTAAAACATTTATGTATAATATATGACTATCAACATTGCATCATCTGTCAGTTTTTTCTCTACTTATCATCATGTCAATCAGGTGAGTTCCAATCATTATATATATATACATGGGTTTTATATAAAAAAGAAAAATAAATCGTTTCTCTCTTTCTTTCTCCTTTTTTTTTTTTTTTTAATGTCATGATGATGAGAATGAAATAAAAATGGATTTGGACAAATATTTTGCTTATTCACAATCCACAGCATCTAATCATCATCTCTTTCCATCCAAAGTGACAGATGTCTATGTAAGTTTTTTTTTTTTTTTTTTTTTTTTCTCAAGGATTGATCATCATTCGATTTTATAGGATCGAGTGATTCCTATCAAATCACTTGTTGAAAAATATCGAGTATTTGTCATCACCATAGCATCAATCCATCATTCTATTGATTTTATTTATACATTGCTCAATACATTAAAAACAAGAATAAAGGTAAAATATTTCTTTTTTTATCGTTTCTCTGTTTTCTAATGACTTTTATAGACAACTTCCAAAGATATACGTTTCGTTATTCTATGTCCTGGGTCTAAACGACAAGTCCTTGATCGTATCCATGATGATGATGATGATTTCCTCTTTTGGCTTGCTTCTCCTAGTGTGGCGCAACAATTACAATTATTCATTACTTTTGAAAGATATGAAGGCAGTTTCTTATTAGAAATACATTCATCTTGTCGATGGCAATTAATATATCATATCAATCATATAAAAGACCGCAATGACGATGAGATGAATTGGTTAGTACGATCTTTAGCATACTCTCGACTTGACTGGGAAAAAAGAGCTCAAGTGATCATAGATACCACCATGAAAATATCATTTGACATTCCATTTTTCAATCCAATGGCTATACCATCATCCTCTTCTCCTTCTTGGGGTTGGCTTACTTTTCCTTTTGAAATTCAATATGCTATCTTACAAGCCATGCAAATTCAAGATATACTTGCCTGTTCACGAGCATCTCCCCATCTACATCATGTCATTGGCCCATGGCTTGCATATCAACTACAAACACATCTCCGCTCTTTGTCTAACTATAAAGATCTACCTCTTCGTTCTTTACAATCTCATGAACGACAATTAACTTGGTTACTCTTTCAGTTACAACCTGTCTTATCACAATGAATGCAATGCAAAATATATCGTTTATTGTTTCCTTATTTAGACAACTAAACCAAAAAAAAATATCAATTGATAATTATTATCCAATACCACTAACAATCATATTTTTTTTTTATTTTATTTAAAAAAAAAATCAAATCATAAATAAACTAAGAATGTTTCCTTGCATTGGCCGTCAATCCTGCATGTTCACTTGTATCCAGTCTATACATAAAAAAAAAAAATCAGTTCATATAAAATAATAATAATAATAATAATAAAAAGGACTTACTCATCATCTTCATCATCACTTTCTTGAACATGTAATAAAGCGCTTTGTTCTTCATTTTGTTGTTTTTTCTTGCCATCATCACCTGTCGTAGAAGGAGGAGGAGAATAAGCCGGAGGACTTGATGGTGTAGCAGAAGAAGAAGAAGAATGATGATGATGATTGACAGTAACCAATTGAACACGTTCCCCATGATGTCTACCATCTTCATCATCACTGAAATCATCACCAAGTTCAAACAATCCAGCATCATCATCTTCATCTTCTCCATTGGGTTTTCGTCGATGTTGCAATCGTTGTTCCAAATCCAAAGCTTCTTCTTCATCTTGACTGATTTGTTCCAATCCATATCGAGCATTGTTATCTGTAGGTCGCCATAAGATCACAATCACAAAGAATACCACAAAATATAAGATATTTAACATTCCATCCAACATAAACCATCGCCATTTCCAGTTGCGTGCTCCCCAATCTGCACTTGTTCGATCGCTAAACGTAAACATGTTCAAGATAAAGATCACTACTACCATCACCACTGAAAATACCAATAATCGGAATAATCTTCGATACATCTGTGCTTTGACATGTTGTTTTCGTAAAACTATTTATTATAAAGTTGGAAAGTTAATTCTAGGTTTTTTTTTTTTTTTTTTTTTTCTTTACCAAGTGTATTCAATGTAGTGGTGATCGAATTTAATGTCCAAATATAAAAGGCAGTCATTGTAATGGAAAGAGGGAAAATCACAAGTAAGACCAAAAAACCAGCTGTTTCAGGTGATAAAAGCATAGTACCCAAAGAATAAACCACACCAAAGAAGAAATGAGTGCAAGCCAATATGATACATTTCTTCATAGCTGAACCCAAGGATGGTCTAATAATATATATATATTGTTACTATTATTTGTTTATTTGCTTTTTCTTTTCAACTTACTTTACAACACTGTATCCCATACAAACAATCAATAACATGAAGAAGGAAATACTTGTTCTACCAGCATTCAATAATGCTACCAAGGCTAATAATAACCATGCTACATAACCAAAAAAAAAAAAAAAATTAATATTATCTCTCTTTATCGAAATCATTTGAACTTACATGGTTTGCCAGTTTGATTATATGCTTCCCAAAATCCCCAATTAAATGCCATTTCCACTGTCAAGAAAAAGATGGCACCTGATAAGAAATGCTACCAAAAAAAAAAAAAAAAGAGTTTCATTTTATATTATTTTTTTCTTTGATAGACTTACTTGGACAGGTAAAATATCATGCCAATATCTAAATGTTTGAATACCCCAAAAGACACCCACACTTAGATAAACAAGAGCAAAGACACCATATAACTACATAAAAAAAAAAAAAGAGAGTGAGTGATCCATTTCTTTTTTTTTTTTTTTTTCTAAATTTCTTACCACTAATTTTGGATAATCCACAGCAGGAAGTTCACCATATGGGAATTTCCATTCAACCCAAGCTTCAAAATAAGTACTATTTTCACTTCCAGGTGATGTTGTAGGAATAAGAGCCACACAGTAATATCCAGTCTTTTCTACTTTATAGAGTGCCGCCTTTTCTATGGTATGGTTCAAAGGAATGGTATCTGTCAAGATGGAGGTTGTTTGGTTGGCAGGTACGCGAATAATGAATTGTCCTTCTTGTTCCTTTGTACATAAGTTTTGTCGTATTGTTTGTTCATCACAAATATATTCCATCTAAAACATTTCAAAAAAACGAAAAATAAAAAGTTAAATCTTGACTATTTTGTCTTGGCATTCTTACCTCATTGGTGACATTACTATAACCACCAATCTTATCAAAATCTTCCCATTCATATACAAGTAAGGCTGCAGATCCATAAGACTTTTCACCAAAAGTAACTAAACAAAGTTCCAAAAAATAAAATAAAATAAAATAAATGATTTATAGAGAATATCTTTCAAGTATAATAACAATTCTCTTTTTTTCTTTTTCTTTTTCTTTTTCTTTTCTTTATCACCTTCAATAAAAGGAGTCTTGCCTCCTGGAATAGATTGTTGACTCCAAACACCTGAACAAGTAGTAGCATAATAGTCATCACTTGTCTAGAAAATAGTCAAACAAACAAAAGAATTAATATCAACTCATAGAATGACACGTGAATGGCATACCAGATAAACTTCTTCAGCTAAACTATAAGATACCAAGAAGAAAAGCCATAAAATAAGATTCTTCTTCCATCCATCACGATATTTTGACATTATGTATATAAGGATATATTTTTAATCAAAAGAAGTGATAAAAAGGAGAAAAAGGCACTTTTTTAAAAAAAATAAGAAAACTTTAAAAAAAAGCAAAGCTTTCCAGTGAAAATGGGCTGAGACTGAAAATCGACCTTAAGAAGAAGATATTATTAGGATCAAGCATGAAAAACGAAACTATTCGTCTTTGAAAAAAAAAAATACAACAAGGATGACTTTTTTTATTTATTTATTTGAACAATGATGAAAGAACTATTTTATCATGAATTCAGTTTGATGATGATTCCTTTTCGAATATAGGAAAAAAAAAAAAAACTATTTAACTAATAACATGGCAAAACCATCATATCCCTTGGCCCCCACGGTTTGAAGAGCAGTAGCATGGACACGAGGATCGTTAGCAACGATCTCATTAAAACGACGAATACCTTGGACACTTTGATCTGGACTGGCATTGTCCAACACACGACCATACCGTACGATATTATCGACAATGATGATGGTACCTGGCTTGGCCAACTTGAGAGCCCACTCGTAGTAATGAGGATTATTTCCCTTATCAGCATCGATGAAAACAAGATCAAAAGGAGGACCCTCGAGTTGTGGTAAGGTATCGAGTGCTTTACCGACCTTGATTTCCACCACCTGTGTCAATTGGGCACGATCCACATTCTGTTGAGCAATACGTGCATAGTCAGGATTGGCTTCCAATGTCACCAGCTTGCCACCCTTGGGAAGTGCGCGTGCCATCCAAATCGCACTGTAGCCTCCCAACGTACCAATTTCAAGCACGCGTTCAGCCCCACGGAGTGTGCATAACATTTGTAGAAACTTGCCTTGTGTCGCTGTCACATTGTGGCCTGGTAATCCTTCTTTTTCACTGGTTTCGATCGCTGATTGCAGTACCGGATCATGATCAATATATAAATTCGTGAAGTAATCATCCACTGCTTCCCATGTTTTGATGGAACTACTGACTGTGCTCATGATATATATAAAAAAAAATAATGTTAATAAAGTAAAAAAAAAAAAAGAAGAAGAAAAAGAATATTGATTTTTTTTTTTTTTTGCATTTATATAGTTGGATGATCAAGGGTTCTCACCGAATAACCCCGATAAATGTGTTACTTTTGAACTACATCACAACTTATTTCTCGGAGATTGGATCATCTCCCCTCCCGTAGTTTAAACCAAAAAAAAAAAAAAAAAAAAAGAAAGGATAGGTACGCTGCTATGTTAGAGTAACTAAAAAAGAATCCGAGTCATTATAATCCCCCTTCAAAATCTATCCTTTCCCGCAAATCCGCACCTCTCTCTAATCACGACTAAACGAAAGAATAAACATTTGCTTTTTTATTAAAATACTAAATAAAAACAACTCTATCTAATTTCAATATTGACAATTTTGATATCATCCCAAGGTTTATCATCCCTATTCGTTTTTTTGTTTTCAATTGAATGAATCACATCCATGCCAGCAGTGGCACGTCCAAAAATGGTATGCTTTCCATCCAACCAAGGCTAAAAAAAAAAAAAAAAAAAGATAAGTCATTTGATTTATCTTCGGGAACTTATTTATACATTACCGTTGGTACCACCGTAATAAAGAATTGACTTGCATTGGTGTTAGGTCCAGCATTAGCCATACTAAGTGTATATGGACGATCATGTTTTACATCCTTACTTATCTCATCTTCAAAATCTTCTCCCCAAATAGATTCACCTCCCGTTCCATCACCTAACAAAAATAATAAATCAATATACAAATTTTTTTTTTTTTTTAATTTTTACCAAATGGACAACCAGTTTGAAGCATAAATCCTTTAATGACTCGATGAAAGATCAAATTATCATAATAACCATTCTTTGCATGAGTGACAAAATTTTCCACTGCTTTAGGAGCAACATCAGGGAAGAGACGAAGATAAATATCACCCATGGTTGTACGTAGCACAGCTTGCGTTCCCAAAACTTGTTTTCGTTCTTGTGTTGATGCCACTGTTTGTTCTTCTCTTGATGGTTTTTCATTGAACACATCACGATCACCTTTATGAGTTTCATCACTATCAAAATAAAAATAGGTTAAGTTCCAGTTTAAATGAACATATCAAATCAAAACTTACGTGTAAGGATCACGTTTTGAAAACATGAAAAATCGATTTCGTTTGAAGGCTGTACAAAATAAAGTGGGATCAATAGCTTGTCGTTCTTTGATAACCGCATTTTCAGATGCTGCCATGGCCAATGTATAAATCCCTTTTTTTCTTGGTGCTCCTTGATATAATGCCATATTCAAAAATCGATGCGTTTCTGACTTTCCAATCAACCTTGCCACTTTGTTGGTATGAATGTTCACCACTATTTTGTTTCAAGTGTTTTTTTTTTTTTTTTTTTTAAAAAAAAAGATGTGCATCATTGAGTACTATGTAGTCTTACTATATCACTGGTCATTCAAAAAAAAAATAATAATTACCTTTGATGCCCAATAATGTTGCATATATAACAAAATTACCACTTTCGTCAAAGACTATACAAAAAAAAAGGGTTGAGTCTATATTTCATTTTTTTTATAATTCAAGGGAGAACTTACCAGCATTGACATGTTGAGATTGACTCGTTTTTTCCATTTCCTTATCAACAGCTAAACGACGACCAAATTCCATATCATCCAATTTATATATAGTAGTTCCAGCTTGTTGCATTTCACTAATGGTTTGTAGACTTTCATCATATTTGCGATACATTTTACCAGAAGTAAACTTGAATAATCGAACTTGACGATCAGGGAAACTCATAGTAACAAATTGAGATTCATCAGGAGAAAAAACAACACAGGAGGGAATAGACTTGCACTATAAGATGGAAAGTAAAAGATATCATCAATAAATGCATGAATATATCTATATATATATATATTTATTTTTACCTTTCTAAATTCATATAGATCTGTTTCTGATTTCATTTCAAAATCTAAATTACTGGGTAAATCAAAAGGTTCTTCTGGTGACCAATATTCAATCATTCCAAGTGCATCCACTGATACTACACAATTATATCTTGAGTTGAACTACGTAAGAAAAAGAGAATGAATAAATATATATATCAAAAATAGAGAAATATTTACCTTCATAATATGAACAGGACTAGCATGCATTTTAGAAATAGTATGTAAAGCTGTTCCATCTGTTCGACCATCATAAATATGAATATTAGGTGATTCCACTTCAGATCTATTTTCATATATAAATTTATTCATTAGTTTACTTTCCATCTTGATAATTATATAACTTACATTGCTACCAAAGCTTGAGCTTGTCCTTTTTGATGAATCCAACATACACTTTTGGGTTTATATTGAAGCTTGATCATATTGATCATATCTACAAAAAAAAAACGTTTTAATCTTTTTTTTTTTTTTTTTTTTTTTGTTTTCCCTTTCACTTTTTACTTACCAAAATTAGTGACATCGTATACCTTCAAAGCCATATCCTCCGATATTGTTGCTAAAAGTTCATGATCTGCTGAAAGACTAATACCAGTAATACTTGAGATATGAGATCGATAATGTTTAACAAATTCTATCCCAGTAGGCGTCTTTTTCCAAAATTTAAGGTGACCATCATTCGAAGTGGTAATAATAAAATCGTCCCTATAGTTTTTTTTATTAATAAACGTATTATTTTTTTTTTTACATTATATATAACTTACTTTGTTACTGCAATGTAACTGAGTGTATCACGATGCATATAACTCTTTTCGTACATGTCAGCCGAAGGTAACTGATCCAAATAAAGATGTTCATGTGGCAATACTAATACAATATAAAAGAGGGGGATATATTAAAATATAATATTTTCTCTCTTCATATGTATATAATTATACTCTACCTCGTTTCTTTTTACGTGCTACTTCTCCTTCAGTAGGTGGCATCATAGGCATAGGACCAATGTCATCTTCTATTTGAATAATCAATGATTATTAGTAAAAAAAAAAAAAAAAAAAAAAAAAAAAAAAAGGAGAGATCTTTATTTTCTTGTTTACCATCTTCATCTTCTTTTACTGTATGATTTTCAGTAATATCGTCTAAAGATCGTTTTCTATCGATTTGTTCGGATATTGTTTGATTTTCAAGGTTAGCCATAGATGGATTTTAAGAAAAGGGATATGGGAACAAAGCAAAGGAGAAAAAAAAAAAAAAAAAGAAAAAGATATTGTCCTAAAATTTTTTCGGATCAACTCCGATCGAACAGGCCATGACTTTATTTGAGTTGATTTGCTATAATATATAGACATGACAGATACAGAATTGATAAATATAACACTAATAATAGATATGTAAAACTAATAACATATATAACAACATCTATAAAGATGTCAATTGTAGTAATGTTGGAGACTACAGGCACGCGAGAAGATATGATCGATGATAACAGGATTGATTCTTGGGGTTGTGTCGATTGAGACATGGTAGTCGAAAAGATGGATTACAAATGCGACAAACGTACAAGTATAAGGTATATCTAACACCAGTTTCGACAGATCATCCAATATCTGGACATGAACAACATAGGGACCAGTTGCAGGCAAAACAAAGAGATACAGTCATTCTCAGACAGTATACCATACCTTTGAGAGGAGGTGGTTGATCATGAGGATTGGACGCAAGACAGTAAGAAGCGATGGGCCTTGCACATGTATCTTTTCACTGGATAGCAGAAAAGGAAAACATAACTAAATAAAATAAGTTGATTGTGATTCAGATATGATTTATTTTTATGAATATCTTGACATTTACCTATGATGTGTGTAGTTTTCATTTACTAAGCAAACAAGGAGCGTTACCTTCATTTTCCGTTTCAGAACTTTGTACACTTTTGTTTGATGATTAGCCTTTTTCCCTTATCGTATTTCCGACTGCCCCATATGCGAGAAGGGGAAACCATTACTAAAAAAAAAAAAAAAAAAGAGAGAATAATAATAAGAAAAAGAAATATAATCAATTAGCCTTATTGTCACTTTTATTCTTACTTTCTGTTGTCTTCATATTTTTGATCACCATTTATCAATATATTGGCAAACGATCATTTGTCCGTTGATTTCCATAAAATAAGGAGAAGGTTGGTGAAGAGAAGTATTGTGTCCAAATAAACGGTTTTTGTTGTCTGTAGAGAGTTTTCCAACGCGTTGATTTTCGCTTGCTCTTTTTTTTTTTTTGTGCTCTTGTTATTGAAAACGACGTTTCTTGTACCTAGCTTTTAAATAGTATTCGGCATTGGAGAATCGGGTCATGATGCATCAACAGTGGTAAAGGTTGAGAAGAATCGACACCAAATAGATTGAATTGATCCTTGTTCTTTGTTAGAATGTGACAAGAGAAACGGTGCAATATCAGTGACGGACGGACAGACAAGATAGAATTTAAATATGTTATGAGAATACAATAGTTGTTTGATGGTTGGAATTAGACAGATAGTTTAACGTAAAAACAAAATAACGTACTTATATTATAAACCAAAAAAAAGAGAGAGAGAGATCGCATTATAATGAGGTGGAAGAAAAAGAAATGAAGAGAAAAAAAAAAAGGAACGAAAATGATAAAACAAAGAAATAGTCAATTCTGACTCAGACTGGTGCATGATATGATGACAAAAAAAAACAGGTTCTGCTACAATCAAATGACAGATATGATCATTAAGACTATAATAAAGAGAGTCTCTATTGATAAAAAAGTTTCTATTGATAAATCAGTTTCGCACTACCACAAAACGAGTGCAGAAAAAATAAAATAAACGCGATCCACAAGCAAAGGATTTGAAAAAAAAGGAGGGGGGGAAGTGGTTTTTTTTAATCAATGCAAATAGATACAGGTCGCATAAAAGATGATTCAAGTTACTCAACTATTCCAAATTCGTTTAGGTCATGAATCAGGTGATGACATGATGAGAATCAATACCAGTGAATAAACTTTGTGATTTCACTCTTTTAGATATATATTTTTTATAGTGTATTGATAATCTATTTCAGAAAACACCCTAAAAATAGAGTGTTTTAACTAAAAACGAGATGAATACAAACGAAGGAAAAAATAAAAAAAAAAAAGACTTTTGAACTGATGTCATGTTGTTGGACTTGTCTTGTTTTTGAAAACAATTGGATTACAAGCGGATTCTTAAAGTGAACAGGGTCCATTGCAAAGCCCATTTACCATAAACTTTGCGGGGTTTTCATAGTACCCTGTTGTTTCAATTCTAAACTAAAATCTTGGCAACAATTCCACTTTCCATTCCCGTGTTTTTTTTTTCTTCATATGGATAATTTTTTTTTCTCTTTTGGATAAGACCAGTTAGCCTCGATTTCTGATGGATGATTGATCTCAGCATATATTAATTCCCCCCAAATCAGTCATTTACTATGAATTGATCATAGATACTATATAATAGATCTCCTTTTTTTTCTAAAATATAAAATAGGAATCTTCAGTTTGTGTACATTGTGATACTAGAAACGTAGTCAGTTGGTAACTATTACGAAACAAATCATCATCCATCATAAAAATAGAACTCTTTTGTCCTTTTTTTTCTATTTTTCTTTTTTGTTTTGTTTTGACACGGGAACTTGTTCTATTTTTTTTTTATTTTTATTTTTTTTTATTTATGCGGGTAGGGGTAAGTCGGTGAAAACCTAAGAGATCGAGGGAACGTACAATTAATCTAAAAAAGGAACAATTTTGATGTCTGATTTAGTAAAAAAAAAGAAGGGTGACAGATCAATTCCGCTGGTGGATGTTATGCAAAGGTCAACAATTGGAGCCCTTGTATAAGAATAGAACAAATAAAATAGAAAAACATCTTTGTAAGGAAATTGACGCCTGATCAAAAAACCTTCTTTTGTTAACGAAAAGGGACAACACATGATTGGTATACTCCAAGCTGTTTAAACACCGTTCATCGGATGATCTATCACTTCTCAAACATTACCATTCATACCATCTTCTCTAAAAATAACAAGACGGAATATTTATATCTTTTTTCCAATAGATGGGATGTTTGTAAGACGGTTCTGTAAAAAGGGGAGAAAAAAAAGGCAGGGGTGAAAGCATATTGTTTTGATCGATCACCGGTGAAAAATTATCGATTGTGAGAATAACCAAAAAAAAAAAAAAAAAAAAAAACAACTCAAAAGACGGGTCTATAAAAGAAGACATCCAAAAAATTTCAAATTCTTCTTTTTTTTTTCTTCATTCTTTACGAATAATCATTCTTATCCAATAATGGCATCTGTTACTTTTCTTTTGACTTTGTTATTTGTTGCTTGTACTATGGTGATGGCACTTCCTTTGGCTCAAAAACGTAGTGGCTACAATATTCAACTTAATTCCAACTCTGCTTTTTGTTCCTTTTTACCTCCCCACCCTGGTGATGATGTGGGTGGTACTGAAGATAATGGTATTCCTTTTTGCTCCAACTCTTCGTTATCCAACACTGGCAAAGTATTTCCCTCTGGTTTTATTCAATCTGCTCATTATGTTAAAAAATCCAACTATGTTCAAGTCACTGGCCGTATGAATCGTGATGCCTACAAGTTGAAATCTAGTGATGGTGGCGGTCAATATGATAACAGTAAGTCATCCTCTTTATATATGGATGGATAAATATTGTATTATCAGAGAGGACAAAAAAAGAGGGAATGATTGATTCAAAATTACTCACTCTTTTTTTTTTTTTTTTTTTTTTTATGTAGGAGATATTAATGGCGTTGTTTGCAATGGTTACAAGTATTTTGTCAATATGTTGGAACCTGATGTGAATCAATACTGTATCCGTTGTTGTAAGAGTCAATCCGACTGTAATCTTGGCCTTAGTACTTATGGTTGCGAAAGAGTTGTTCCTGGTGATTACAGTTAAATCATCTGTAAATTAATGTAAACCTTTGTACACTTTAAATCATCAATCCCTTTAGTCTTTTTTTTTCATCATCGTCATCATCATCATCATCATCATCATCATTTTTCCATTTGTATTTTTACTCCATTCCATTCATTTAATAAAACACTGTGTATACTCGGCATAAGACTGTATTCTTTGTTTAACGTGATCGTGCGTAGCAACGTGGACGCACGGATCATCTGAGTTTTTTTTTTTTTTTTTTTTTTTTTTTGCTTTGAATCCAAAATAACTTCATTCTATAATGGTACCTATCCTTAACTCGGTTTCTTTTTTTAGACATCCCTTCGTAACGCAAAAAAAAAAAAAAAACAAAAGAATAAATAAAAACAGAGAAAACCAGATTTTTTATTTTAACAATACAACATAATCATCATTTTAGTCAAGTTGGTCATCTGCCTTTGCTTTGTGAGTTCCAGCATTTCTTTTGATCACCAAGTGGGAATCGCAAAAAGCGTCTTTTTTTTTTTTTTTTTTTTTTTTTTTTTTTTTTTGCCTGCCCTCACGATTTGAGCAAGCTTGACTTTATAGCCACACTAGCAAGATTTTTGACATGAAGGAAACAATCAGAAGAGAATAGGAAACATAAACAAGCCAGATGGTTGAGGTATCACATTCCCAAGCTGGACCATACGATGATGATGATTTTATATTGAAAATAACTATCTTATAATAATATTTCTTTTATCTTATAATAATATTTCTTTTAATTACATGTTTTTGTTTCCTTTTTAGGAGCATTGATAAAAAATAATAATAATATGAAATAAAAAGGAAGAGAGAAAAACTCGCTTTTGAGGATTCAGAAAAAAAAAAAAAGAAAAAGAGATGCGCTTGAAAGGAAAAAGAAAGGATAAATCATAATCGTTCATCTTTTATATTAAATCAATTGACAACATTTTCTTTATTTCATCCCTCTTTTTTTTTTTCTAAAAATAAGAATGAATCAATGTATGATGATCTAATTGTTAACCGATCAAATGAAAAAGTAAATAGCTTTTTTTCTTTTTGACAACCTTTTTTTTTTAGCTTAATTATCAAAAAATGAATGAATAAATAAATAGATGGTATGCTATTCATCAATCAAAATGAAGATAAATGGAACCTCTTTTTTTTCTTTCTTCTTTCTTTTTTTCTTTATCACATTGTCGCACGATATCTCATCTTCTGCTGATCACAGGAAAATTATAACCTTTTTTTTTTCATTGAATCACACAACAAAGATATAAGTGGGTCATCATCAGATCATTGAATAACTAGTATATGTATTTTTTTTCTTTATTAACTTTTTGCTTTGCGTAATGAAATGCTTCATAATATTCTGACAAGCAAGAGCGGTTTTTTAAAAGCTCATTCCCCTTTTTTTTTCTCCCTTCCTTTCTCTTCTGTCTTTTTCTTTTCTTGAAAAACTCTTCAAACTTTTATAAAAAATAAAAAAGGCCAACAAAGGTATTGATATGATAGTATATCAATAATAATAATAATAATAATAAAGGGAAAGAAAAACACCCATTCGAACTTTTATTTAAACTATAGTTTTATCATGGGCAATTTGGTTGTCATGTTTTATTTGACTTGTTATCACTGACCAATATGTATGAATGCTTTTTTTTCTTCTTCTTTCTTTTACCTGATGAAGTATATACACTTACTTGATTCCTCTGGGATGGTATATTATATGTAGAAAAATGTACGCTCTTTATATTCTTTTTTTTTTTTCATCCTTACAAACTCTAAATGACAATCATATCAACAACTATAACAAAGGGAACAAGAAGGAAAAGGAACAACAGGTACAAACAAGATGAATCTAAAAATAAAAAGGGAAACATCAACTATACTAACCTGTATTTTGGCTTTTTAGTTATTCTGCGGGGTTGCATGCTTTTGTCGCATGTCGGCTATGAAGACGGTCTCTTTAACTTTCAAGTGAAATCCACTATTCTTAGTTTTTTTTTTTTTTTTTTTTTTTTTTTTTCTCTCTACGATAGATTTACTCTCATGATGCCTCTGAACAGTTGCAACGGCGAACAAGCTTGATCTCTCATTTGAAACCTGAAACCGTCCCACTTCTTCAAAAAAAAAAAATCATCCATGACAACAACTATTACGCCATTAAATTCATGACAGCAGCAGATCAACATCGTGACGAACCGATTGGGAATCTTCAAGTGGTTATCAGCGGAGCAAAAGAACTTGGAAGGCGACAATTCCCTGTACGACCAGCATTTGCAATGACCATCCACAAGAGTCAAGGACAATCACTGGACTATGTAGGTGTGTGTCTGAAAGATCAAGTGTTTGCCCATGGACAACTGTATGTAGCTCTCTCACGATCAACAAATCCATCAAATCTTCCAGTGCCACAACTAGTTCGCAATTCTCAACCACAAATTGCCAATATTGTATATCGCGACGTCCTTCTATAGTTTTTTTTTTTTTTTCAATATCCAATAAAACAATAAATTATTTTATTAAATTATTTTCTCCTCCTCTTGACGATGTTAGTGATGATGATTGATGATTAATGAAAACATCCTCTAAAAAGATAATCTGTAGTCCACATCTTTCCATCAAATTTATAATTCACACCTTCCCAAAAACAAAAAACAAAAAAATAAATAAATAATAATCCACACCTTTCCATCAAACCAATAATCAACATCTTCCAATCAAATGTATAATCCACATGTTTTCGTCAAATCAATAGTCCATACTTTTTCAAAAAAAACAAACAAACTATAATCCACACCTTCCAATCAAATCAATAATCCACATTTTCCAAAAAGAATCTATAGTCCACACCTTCCAAAGAAAATCTATAGTCCACACAAATCATTCGACTTCGAAAAGCTCCAGCGGAGCGCCAGTGCATTTATTTCAAAAAAAAAAAAAAAAACTCAATACTGACTAACTAAAACTATCACTACACGTATCTATTACAGTACCAACCAGAAGCATTCGTCCACCACCGAGATCCTAACAACAAGCTGTCCTTCCTAACCAAAAGAAGCTTGTCATCCAGTCAGTTTTTCGTTCACATTACTAGTAAAATAAAACCAGGCCAATGTAATTCACATTCTATTATAAAATATTTTTGCCATTACCTGTGCTAAATCCTACATCCAAAATGAAAGGGTTTCCCCATGTATTTTCTAAATCCCTTTTTCAAAACCCTCCAAATCCAATAAAATCTACCTTGACAAGATCGCACAAACAAAGAGGACAC
Source organism: Halteromyces radiatus (assembly GCF_025201355.1). Lineage (NCBI taxonomy): Eukaryota > Fungi > Mucoromycota > Mucoromycetes > Mucorales > Cunninghamellaceae > Halteromyces > Halteromyces radiatus. Next base: position 639,141 of record NW_026251696.1, on the reverse strand, counting down.
CCGATGTGGAAAAAAAAAAATGGATGGAGAAAAGAAAAAGAAGAAAAAAAAAAATTAAAAAAAGCAAAAAGGGTGTATACACTTTATTCAATAATAAATGACGGAATTCAAAGAATAAGATGTCGCAAAATTAGGAAATAAAATATCGTAAGGATAGAAAATAAATGACGGGGTGGAAAAGAGAGAATTGTCGCATAATCAAATAGAGAGTATAAGAAAATAGATATCATGAAAAAAAGACCAATAAAAAAAAAGAAATCCACCAATTGAGTTCACCAAGTTAACATATAAAAAAAAAAAGAAAGAAGAAAATGAGTAATATTTATCCAGATGATATCTTTTTATTCACTTACAATTTAAGCGCGAACGCCTAAACATGTATCGAGATCACTGCAGCAATTTCTCACTGCAGTGAAAGTAGGATGGCGATAACCATCCCGGAAAGCGTTGTGATCTTCAACATATTTTTTTTTAAAAAAAAGGGCGACCCTAGTCACGCCTAAGCAAATAACGACCGAAGTCAAGCCCAGAAAGGAGAGGAGCGGAAAAGAAGAGAGGCCAGAAGGGAGGACAGACGGAAAAGATGACAGGCCCAAAAAAAAAAGGCAACCCTAGTCACGCCTAAGCAAATAACGACCGAGGTCAAACCAAGAAGAGAGGCCACAAGGGAGGACAGACGGAAAAGAAGATTGGCCAAAAGGAAAGGACACGGAAAAAGATGACAAAGGAAGGGACAGGCAAGCCCAAAAGAAGACAGGCAAGCCCAAAGAAAAAAAAAAAAAAGAAAAGAAAAAAAGAATTTCAAGAAGAAATAAAAAAGGATGTTCTTTTATAATAAAACAAACTCCCTGTAAAAGAAAAAAAGACAAATCACCCCTGTAATTATGCGCTTTTTTAGCTATGAAATCAAAAGGACCCGAATAAACGGTTTCAAAAAAAAAGGAACTATTATGCAAGTTTTGATGTCATCTGTGGGAAAAGGGAATGATCATTAGTATGTTTCAGTAATTAAAAAAAAGAACTATTATGCAAATTTAAATTTATCATCTATGGGAAAAGAGATCGATCGATTGTATGTTTCAGTAATTAAAAAAAAAGAGCTATTATGCAAACTTTGATGTCATCTATGAGAAAAGAGATCGATCGATTGCATGTTTCAGTAATGAAAAAAAAAAAAGAAAAGGACCCGAGTAAATGGTTTCAAAAAGAAAAAAGGAACTATTATGCAAATTTACATCTGTCATCTATGGGAAAAAAGATCAATTGATTGCATGTTTCAGTAATAAAAAAAGGAACTATTATGCAAATTTTCCTTTATCATCTATGGGAAAAGGGAATGATCATTAGTATGTTTCAGTAATTAAAAAAAAGAACTATTATGCAAATTTGCTTTTATCATCTATGGGAAAAGGAAATGATCATTAGTATGTTTCAGTGATGATTTCAAAAGATAAGAACCCGAGTAAATGATTTCAAAAAAAAAAAAAAAAAAAAAACTATGTTTCAGCGCTTTTTTATTATGTAAAGAATCGATCATCATCTATTTATGCCGTCATCCATTCAAGCCATCATCCTATTATCCTATTATCCTATCACATACCAACGTCTAGTCATACCTATAAAAATATATGTGAAATAAAAAGAATGTATCCAAAATATAACAATACATCAAAAGAAGATTAGAATCAATCACATTGACATGTAACAAAGTAGTTGGAATAAAAATAAAAATTTTATTGAATAAAAGTATAAAAACTAACGACTACCAATTGATATACTAAAAGTCAATACAAAGAAAAGAAAAGAAAAGAAAGAAAGGAAAAGTAAATCAAAAAAAAATATGAAAGAAAAACGGACTTTGAAAACCACTACTTTCAGGCCAATCATCATGATGAATCAACACTCTAATGATGATCCATTATATCAATAAAGAACTTTTGTTTCATTTTTTAATATATTTTTCAAAAAAAGTGGCAGTATTTTTTTTTTGTTTTTCCATCATCATCACCAACATCGACCCATCATTCTATTATCAATCACCTCTACCGACATCTCTAAAGCGATATCTAAAAAAGTGGTAATGCGACATCCATTTTGGGAAAGTACGATATTTTGTTTAATAACATCACGAAAAGTATTTTCTCGTGACCCGGCAAAAAACTTTGAAAACACTATATATATTTTTTTTTTTTGAAGCCCGTCCACTGACGACAATTTGACATGATCCTTTTGCTTTTTTTTTTTTTGTGTCCCAAGCCCAAAAAGTCCATAGGAGAGAGTCCCAATCCAAAAGGCCCACGTCTGCTCAAGTGTGGATCTTTTTAATTTTTCTTCCCAAAGAACTATCTCGCTTTTGTCTTTTTTAAATCTCTGTCTACATCCATAGTAGGATACAAAATGCCTATGAGTTTCATCCCGGTCTTTTTTTTCCATTCCTCCAAACCTCGATCACTCTTCACCATTGACTGCATCACTACAAATTAGTCTAAATATAGATAATGGTTTTTTATTGGTTAGCTTTACCTCGTAGAGAGAAATTCGATGCGTAAATGTCTGCAACATCACCTGGAATAGACATTTACCTCTTTATATCTTTGTAATTCAATCAAAAATAATAGTCATCGCTTCAAATCCGAGGACTAATGTACAATCAAGTTATTTTCTTTAATTTGCTTTAATAACAATTTATCTCTCCTCTCAATTTATAGAAAAAATTAAAAAAAAATAAAGAGTCAATATCATCAATAAATTTACCACCATTCGATCTCTCCCCTCCTGCAGATTTAAACAGGGGGGGTGACAAAATAAAAAAATGCGAGTAGCATCTAAAGTTCAAAGTAGTACCAGAGGACAACCAGAAGACAAGATCAAGGTTCAAGATAAGCTGCATGATGGAGGATACAAAATACTTTTGTTTGGGGGTATTATCGTTCCCTGAAATTGCACTGATTTTTTTTTTTTTTTTTTTTTTTTGAATAGACGAATGGATGAACGGACGAATGGATGAATTGGGCAAATTGGATGATGATGAATTACATGATGATGAATTGGATGGCGGACGATTTGCGCATGATGTATGAACGTGAGCCTACTGTAGATCTGCAGGTGGGTAGGTGCAACCTGTTTTAAGAGCGACCTCAATTTTTATAGTTAAAGAAGAAAAAAGGAGTGGCACGATTTTATTACTCCTTTTTAAAACTACCATCAGAAAACAAAAAAAGTATAAAAGTAGGATTTATTTTTTTTTTGTAATAACGATAAATTAGACATTATATTGAAATCGCATACGATGATAAAACTATTGATTATTTATTTTGTTATTTTAATTAAAATTACTTTTGCCCAGTTTCCGATTCAGTGCTATATACAACACGTACAGTCTCAAAACTATCTACAATCAGCTGCAGCTGGTCAACCATTAACGTTAGGAATCACTGCAACGACATGGACAATTAACCCTGCACCTGGGGCAAGTCCAACCAATAGTACAATTTCAGATTCAGCATCAGGTCTTTATGCTACTGTAAATCAAGTAGCACCAGGTGCATCGATAATTGCTGGTACGCAAGAGTATCTGTTCCTTTTCGACAAATATGGTATACATATACCAAGTAGTCCAGACTCATGCTGGCGTTCTGGGCAGAGCGATTATATCGACTTGGAGGCTTGTGACAACAGTGATGCAGAACACTTTACTTACATACCTGTTGTTAGAAGACAATGATTTTAATAAACGTTCCGCGGCTTTTCGAAACCTTCTATTTGTGTGGATGATCATTTATATTGAAAAAGCGTAGACAATTGGATTGATGAGATAGCATGGAAAATTGATTTTATTGGCTGGTGTGAGAAGTTAATTGTTTTTGGTCTGGAAGTTCAAAAAAAAAAAAGACAAACTTAATATCAAGGCTTCTGTGAAATGGGTGTAGATGTTGTCTATTAAAAAAAAAAGTAAAGAAGTGATCAGTGAGGTTCTTTTTATTGAAAAGTTGTGCTAAAAAGGAGATAAAGCATCTACAGTAGAATTTTTATTTTTCTTATATTTATACATACGTAGTAAGCGATATGTAAGTGAACGAGTTTTATTTTAGTTTGTAATATGGTTATCTATTACTGGTACTTTATTTTCTATTGATATGATGAATCATCATGGGTATAGTGATTCAACATCATGGTAGCCTTGTCCAATCACTTTGTTACATAATGCATTTGATTCCATCTTTTTCTGATGTATCACTGTATCTTTATTTTATTTTTTTAATGCATTCTTTTTATTTTGTACATATTCTATAGGTATGAAATATGTTGATACGATATTATTACATCGTATTCGGATAAGAGACTCTTTGGGATTAGAGGGCTAGAATTGTAGTCTAGAAGTGATTTAGGGTTTGGATTACAGAAAGTATGTGATGTGTTGGAGCTATGGGAGACTTCTGAGACTTTTGACGACCTTGGTTGAATAAAAAAAAAAAAAAAAAAAAAAGCTGAATGTGGAATAAGGGAAGTAGCATTCGGAAAGTAAATGGATGATCTCTTTTTAGCCAATAAAGCCTGAGTATTTGATTTTTTTACTTCAGTATGATCGTTTTGGTAATAGGTTTGTACAATAAAATTGGAACTTGCATTGATGATTGATATTTCTTTTTTATCACTGAGAAAAAAAAATATAAAAACATAACTTCTGTGTCCCATTTATAGAAAACTGTCGTAACTACCGTAGTCCTTGCCATAGTAGTGTAAAAATATAAACAGGAAAAGTACTGTCGTAACAAAGAAAATGTCGAGAAAAAAAAAAAAAAAAAGAGAATTCTTATTCTCACTTCCTTCGATTTACTTCTGACATACAGCAAAAAAAAAAAAAAAAAAAAAAAAAATCTGGCAAGGCAGTTGTGGTTGTAGCAACGGAGAAATCTATCCTATTTGTTCACCCTGCATTCAAGTGGGAGGGCAAACTTGATCTTTTCATTTCTCACTTAAAAAATAATCAATGATCGTACCAAATCTTGGTCAAACATAGATGATATCATTCTCTTTCACTGGTAGTAATAGTAACTTGCACGTTATTTCCCAATTTATAAAGTAAATTAAAAATGAGACGTCAATATCCTCATCCCTCATCCAATAATAATGATTGATGTCAAAAAAAAAAAAAAAGAAAAAGGCACGGATGTGTATCGTTGTGTATCATAAAAAGCAATATAGGTTTTATTTCAAAAAAAAAAGAAAAGGTAATCCATGTACTAACTAATAAAGCTATCACTACTATCCATTCTACTGTATCTATTATAGTACCACCCAGAAGTTGTCGTCCACCACCAAGATCTTTAACAATAAGTCACCGTTTCTAACCAAACGAAGTTTCTTATCCAGTCAGTTTTTCGTTCATATTATCAATAAAAATATATCCAGGTCGAACTCATATAAAAAAAAAAAAAAAGAGTATAAAATATTTTTGTCATTTACCTGTACTAAATCCTACATCCAAAATGAAAGGGTTTCCCCATGTATTTTGTAAATCCCTTTTTCAAAACCCTCCAAATCCAATAAAATCTACCTTGACAAGATCGCACAAACAAAGAGGACACCCAATGTGGAAAAAAAACAGTGGATGGAGAAAAGAAAAAGAAAGAAAAAAATTAAAAAAAAAAAAGCAAAACGCATATAAAGGGATGATTAATTTTTGAAGCCCGTCCACTTACAGACAATTTGACATGATTTTTTTTTTTTTTCGCCCCAACCCCAACCTTGTAAATTGATTTTTTTTCCTATAGTAGTCGTCTTTGGCTTTTAGAATTATTTTGGCGAGTTGCCCTGGACAGCAGGAGAAAAGTGATTTTATTGGCTACTTTTTACCGTAGGTGGGTGAGGATAACAAACTGAGGGGGAGTGAAAATAAGAATTCCCAAAAAAAAAAGGGAAAAAAGTAGTATTTGGCTTCTGAGTCTCAACCTCCCAGTAAATCTCTTCCCCTCTCTACTATTTTACCGACTCTACATTGAATCTTCCCCCGTTTTTTTTTTCTACATACTCTAATTTATGCAGGATGATCTTTTTTTTTTTATTTTACTATATATACATATTGATTGAATAGGGGGGGGGGCAAGATAGACAATCTAGCAAAGTACAGATCAAGTATATAGAATGGGATCAAATAGTCAGACATTGTGTCACACTAATAGGGTACGTCAGAATCAATTAGAAGGATCAATTTTACACGACAGGGTCAATTTGGTTGGATACACGGCATGATCAACTTGGATGGATGTACTGCAGGGTCAACTCGACAGGTGTACAACATGATATCTACTAGACAGCAAAGGAAAATCAGTTCATGCAGATTGCAGAAACAAAATCTTGATTTATTCTCTCCCCCTCAACCTCTCTTTTTTTTTTATACTTTTATATCGCATTTGACCTGTATCATGATGATCTCCGCCCTTTAGCTAACATTTAGTTTTTAGTAGTAGTAGTAGTGTTGTTATCGTTAATAAAGTTAAGTTTTTGCCACAATTATCATGATGATCATCATTACCAATATTACAAATCATTGACAATAACATAGATAGAACCATTATGGAATCAAATCGTCTTTTTTTTTTTTTTTTTTTTTTTTTTTTTTTTTTTTTTTTTTACTATATTTCTTCAACCAAGGGCGGGGGACCAAAGTCTGAAAAGAAAAAAAAAACAAATCAGCCATATACTGTTAATAGAGAATCGGTGACCAATACATAAAAGGAAGTGTGATTTTTTTTTGAAGAAGGAAATGGAATCACTCTGTGCTACAGATCACAGTATTCCTTGTTTTGAGTTAAGATGAATTCTTTCCTTTCAAATAATAAACTTTTCTTAATTAGTATTTCCATGAGTAGTTTTCCTTTATGAGACATGTTTTGATCTATGAGAAGTAATCCATGCAAGAGGTACGTGGTATTTTTCTTAAAATGGTGCTCTGTACCACACTGAACACAGTAAAGATTACTGATGTTATATGACGAATCGTTATACTATGCATTTCTTTCCTTTTTTTTTTTTTAAAAAAAAAAGTGCGGGGATGTCTTCTTTTCTGTATTTGATTTAGTCTTCAGGAGCAATTCATTCTTGGTGGGCGTATGACCCCCCCTTTTTTTTTTTGCATGGCTTAAAAGATGATGATGTTAACCATATATGTTGGATAAGAGTTGTCCTACCCCCTCCTTCTTGCAGATCCAATCCTTTTTTTTTTTTTTTTTTTTTTTTTTTTTTTGTATTTAAATAAGCTACCGTTGATTTTTATTTGTTGTTCTTCTCTCATCATTACAAAAAAAAAAGAATGTATTTCTTACTTGTATCAGTGATTTTATTTATTCAAATCTGTACAGCAGCTGTTACCATTACACCTGATACCAACATCAGACCTCAATCGTTATTCTATCAACTTGAAACTTATTTGCCAGTGGCTGCAGAAACACATGAATTGATCATAGTGCCTACCACCAACATGTTATTGATCTCTCAAATGAGCAATAGTGTTTTACTCAAAGCTGAAATGGATGGTGCCGTGGTCAAGCAACTTGCTGCTTTTCAAATCGACCAACCTACCTCTGGTTTACATGGTCTAACGAATTCTAAAGCCAATCCTGGCAAGGTATGGGCTACCTTGGAAACGGCCAATAAACTTCTTTTGTTGGATCCCGCTGTGACCACTGTGGCTGGCACGCCTACCGTGGTTCAAGAAATTGATATCCCTAGCCCTGGCAAAGGTCCTCATTATGTTGGTGAATACGGTGATGATCTGTGGGTGACACTCAGAGAAAGCAGACATGTGTTGCGCATCAGTCATAAAAACTCTACCAACTTTGATCTTTTCCAAGCCCTCCCTGTGCCTATCTTTGTCGCCCAGCATCCTGTCAACAATATGTTTTATAATTCTCAAGATAATTCCAACAAGATCATGAAGATTGATCCTACCACCAAGACCACCACTCAAATAGATATTCCTACCAACGAGGGTGAAAAGCCTGTGGGTATGATCAGTGGTCCTCAAGGTGTTTGGTTTACTTTGTTGGGTAATACTACTGCTGGTCCAGGTACCTTTGGTCGTATTAATGCCGATGATCAACTTCAATTTTTCCATTTGAAACGAGATCTGGGTGCTAATGCCGCCTTGCTTCATCTTACCTTTGGTGATGATCCTAATACAAATCAAATTGTTCTTCTGGCCTCTTCCATCATCAATCCCAATGCCATCGATATGATGATCGTCGTCACCTTTGATGCTACATGGTCTAACATCACTTATGAACAATATACCGCCTTACCTACTCAAAAATGTAAAGCACACCGTATTTTGAAAACTGGTAAATATTATATGGCCACTGAATTAACAGCATCTACGCTGTTTACTGCTTATCAAGCTGCTTAACTAGAAAGTATTTTATAATAATATATAATAAAACACCATCTTTTTTTTAATGTATCTTCAAAGCTTGTATCATTGACTTTGACCCATGTATTTAAAAAAAAAAAGAAAACTAAAGTAATGTGGGTGTGTGTGTGTAGTAATGTGATCATGATTGTGGAGTCAAGTAAAATTTCTTGTGACAGCCCGATTTGTTCTGGTACCTGTGATTTAAAAATTTAATTCTATTTGTAAATATTCTCCCTTTTCTTTACTCTTTGATTTTCCCACTTTTTTTTTTTTTATGACAATAATTCTTTCATGTATCTGATTTTATAGCCGACTATCTGACCATTGATCTTTGTCTTGTTTGGTTGATCTCTCCACTTTTATTCCTTTTTGATATTCAACTATCTATTTTTTTCTTTCTTTCTTTCTCTCTTTGTTTTGGCCCTACTTATATTTTTTTATTCTCTCTCTTTGTGATGTAGTCCGACTTGTCTATCTCTTCTTTTTTTATCATTGTTCCAGCTTATTCTCTTTGATGATTCCTTTTTCTTTTTTATTATCATTACTATTATTATTGTACGGTTTGGTATGAACAAAATGCAACCAGATGGATGAAATGGGTTTATAAATAGGATCGACTGGACTGGTCATAGGGGATGAGGATATGGATATATATATATATATATATATATATATAGCAGGGTCAACTAGATGAATAGACAATATGATCAATTGGATGGATGAATGATATACGAAAGGACTAGACCTCAATGGATGAATGTACAATAGGTATCGATTACATATAATAAATATACAACAGGCATAGAGATACGACAGAGAGTGGGCATCAAATACAAGCTTCAATGATTATCTTTTAGGTCTGCTCAACTTCTGTTTGTGACATTCTTTTTTTTTTTTTTTTTTTGTGATGATTCCTTTACTGGTAGTTAGTTAGTCTAGTATTTATTATATCTATTATGTATCATTTTTATTATATTATTTATACTATTTTTATCATTTTTTTTTTTTTTTTACTTGGTACAAATAAACGAAACCTGATGCGACTCATTTCCATTTGCCATTCAACCATTGCATGCGTTCAACGAATACTTTGGCTGTGATGATATCTTTATTGAACAGTTATATATAAATAATAAGAAATACAGTATGCAACATAAGAGAGGAAGGTATAAACAATGATGGAAGTGTGGGTAAGATAACACATGAAAAAAAAAGGAAAAAAAAAAAAAAGAAACAGAGGTAATCGATGCTAGGGATTTTTTTTTTTAAAAAAAAGAAAAAGGTGGATGCTGTCGTAAAACCCATCATTTAGTGATGATCTAATTTTTTGTGTCGTAAGGCCTGAACAACGTTCTGTAATACACGTAGCCAGCTAAGCATGTCATCCAGTGATTCGGCCTTGAAATGGTGTTGACGAGGTGGTGTGGAGCCTGAAGCGTTCAGTAGTCGTTCAATGTCCTCAGAATATTGGTAAGAAGGATCCGTGGGTGCATCTTCGACGATGATGAAACTAGCATCCATCCGTTTGACTGTTTTGATGGTGGCGCCTCGAAGCGATACAGAGCTCTTAAAATGCAACACGCCATCACCCGGCCGTGCTGTGATCAAACGATCACTCAATAGGAAACAGATCCGAAGATCGTGAGCCTTGCCTTCTACATTGCCAAGTTTTCCACTTTTGATGAATTGTCGTGGTTCCGTCATCATTGAAGGACATCCTATTACCGTCAGACTCATGTCCATCAATTGATTGATGTTTTGACAGATCTTGATCCTATATATATATAAAGAATGAAAGATGATTATTTATATAGGAACGAAGTATAGTCTATCATTCATTTTTTTTTTTTTTTTTTACCTTGGCACCATATCTGTGTCCAATTTCAAAAGTCGTTGTTGAAGCTTTTTCAAGGGATGAGCATCAGGATGATTAAAGTCGGTAAACTTGACGATTTCAGTGATCATTTGATAGTAACGAGGGATGACGCATAATGGTAATTTCAATAAACAAAATAAACGGACTGGTCCAATGCCTTCCGGGTTATTAACTACAGTCTTTTTTTTTTTTTTTTTTTTTTTTTAAAAAAAAAAAAAAGAAAATCAAAAGAAATGAAGAATAATAATAAAAAAAAAAAAGGAATAAGAATGGATGATGAATTGTAGAGATCATGATTTTTTTTTTGTTCTTACTTCTAATAGTTTCCGTCCGTCCCGACTTTTCCCTATGACTTCTAAGATAGCCATCATTTTGGGATAGTTTTCTAAAAATGAATTATAGATCGGTATCACTTCATTCAACTACCAAAAAAAAAAAAAAAAAAAAAAAAGAAAAGGCATATCAGTGTTACATTCATATCTTTTATAAAAAAAAAAAAAAAGGTAAGAAAGATGATATATTTACCAAGAAATCAATCAAATCAGATAGCAATTGAAGTGGTCCCCAAATTTGGAATCTATGGTAACCATGATCATTCAAAAAAAAAAAAAAAAGAAATAGCGATGGCTGTGTGAGAAAAAGTAATATACCAGGTTTCCTATTCTGATCGTGTATACATCATACCTTTCAGTCAATTTTTCCAAAAAAAGTTCATGCGAATGATAAAGCTTGTCAATAGAGCCAAAAAGAAAATCAATATCATACATATTGATGCCCGTATGGGAGGAGGGTGATGTATGATGAGAGGAAGAAGAAGAAGAAGAGGACGAAGAAGAAGAGATATATTTGGATAAAAAGGGAGAACGTAAGGTAGAAGTGAGAGAGGAATGAGTACTTTGCCTTGGACTGTCATGATGTGTATTATCATGACTGGTACTGTTGGATGGGTCGTATTGTAAAGAGATGGGACGCCGAAAATAAAGTAAGATGACATGGAGTCGATTGACATAATCCGATTCCGAATCGAAGAACTTTTGAATCAATGTTTGTCGTTTATGATATTGTTTTTCAGACAATGCTTTTTTTTTTTTTTGTTATAAAGGGAAAAAAAAAGGATACAAAGTTAGATAGTTTTATATATTATATTAATATCTTACCGAATGCCTGTATATCGTCATCCATACCATGAGCAAAGAAATCATACAAATCATCAACCACATCAACGACAGGGTGTGTCTGAGAAGATTGCACAATATCAGTAGATCGTCCCTCACGACTACTTTGGGACGTGCTGAGGGAAGTTGTTTCACTATTGGTACTAATTTGATTACTGTTACTGAGATTACTACACATGGACGACGATTTAGATGATGTCGTTGGTGTATTCGATACTCGACGAGAATTTTTGAATTTTGTAAACATACAATGTAAAAAAAAAAAAAAAAAAAGAAAGAAAGAGGAAAAAGAGACAAGGTTCTGCAAAAAAATTTGTTTTAATTAAATCATTTTTTTTTCCATTAGCTGAAGCAAAAAAAAAAAAAAGATGGATCGTGTCACCATCTTGCTTCTGTGCCTGTTCGTGTTACAACATGTTTGAACGGGAAAATCACAGACATGTATCAAGGGGTGTGTGTGTCTATTAAAAGCCACTATGCATTGATGTGGATGGGGTGGCATTTTTTTTTTTTACTACAATGTTGATCTTGTGAATGCTGCATAATGCATGGCGCATTATAATGAATTCTTTTCACAGATGAAATATGTTTCTTTTTGTTTTCTTTTTTTTTTCTTTTTCTTTTCTCCTGTTTCAAAGTTAAACTAAGCCCAAGAAGGCAGTACATTTCAATTATCAATTATTTCATTCATACATATTGTAATTGATTGATTTTTTTTTTTTTTTGGGGAGAAGTGATAGGAAAAGCTATTCAATTGGGATGAAACTTTTTAAAAATGTTGCATGATATTTTGTTCAACCACCGACTTGAAAATAGATGAATGGAAAGATGAATGGGAAAGGAGGAGAACATAAAAAAGGGAATAATAGACCTGTTTTTTTTTTTTTTTTGTGGGGAGGCTGGTTGATGACAAAAAAGAAAAAAAAAATCAGTGTAACATGTTTGTGGCGGTTCTTTTGAAAGACTGGTGAAAACCTAGCGCCTCCCTTAATATTCTCTTATTCACATTCAAATAATTATCTTTATAAGGTATCACGCGCCTCATAATGATAAAGAAAAAAGGAGTTCATTATCAAGGACTTCAATGACATGCATATAGATAGCCAAAATTCTATGGCCATTGCTTGATCTTAACACGTTACTGATGCAAAATGGTTTACTGGTCAACCTCTCATCATCCAATCATCTTGGTTTCCTGCCCTAATTTCACATTCCGACAGAAAATGGAAACGGGCGTTTTTTTTTATCTATATACTCTTTCTTTTTCAACTTATATTGATGCCGCCAAAAAAAAAATCTGCAAAGTCACAAGCCAAGGCGAATGCTCCTAAAAGAAAGTTGGATTTGACTAGTCCTAGATGTTATTTAACCAATCACGATGACTTGAAGGTAAAGAAAAGAAAGAAAAAAAAAAGAAAGATTTATAAAGAAACCATGATACTGACATACCATAATGTTTGATATAGCCTGTACTTAGGGAAAGACTAGGATTACTTTCAGAAGAAGATCAACAAGAATTGATATCTTTAGTACCAGCTTGTGATCAACATCATACCACTATCTTATCTGCTTTGGAAGAAAACCCGGTGTTTTGGGAATCATTAGATGAATGGCTCATTCTTTTGAGATCAGGTTATTTGAAACCTCCCAAGAAAGTACTTGATGATGAAGATTTGAAAAATATACCCTGGAAGGTAATATATATATATAGAAAGAGGATCGATGATAACCGCGTTTTAATTTTATTATTAGGATGAACAATTTGAAAGTTATTGGGGCGAACTTGAAGAACAAAAAAACCAACAAAAACCAAAAAGACGTACACGATCTACCACAGTACCATCAGATATCGTTGAATCAGATTTATCAACCACAAGAAAAAGAAGAGGCAGGGCACCTAAAAATCAAGTCACCAAGAACGAAGATTGAAAATATTTATATCATAAAAGAAATATATCGTGAATCAGCTGGATATTATGTATATACAAAAAAAAAAAAAAAAATATGAAAAGCTAACCGCACTACCTAATAAAAAATCTATCTTTTACTCTTTTCAAATCTATTGTCCAGTGATTATGTCCACATCATACAATAAAAAAATGCATAGTCGTCTGAGATTTTCTTTGTCTGCCTTTTACTCTTCCCGATATACTGTGTATTCAATATCCTATAAAACAATAAATCATTTTCCACCCCGTCTTGACAGTGTTTGTGGTGATGGTTGATGATGATTAAAGTGTTAGGAAGAAATCAACTTTTAAAGTTGACTATGAACTAGTTTTTTTTTTTTATCTTGCTATCTATCAAAATCTTGACATTTGTCCAATTCACACACTTTTGACCATTTCTCACCCTTTTGACCAAGACCTTCTTTTCTTTTTTTATACTTCTAGTCTCATCTGAATCACTACTCTTACACAGTTTCATCCGTTATTACTTTTTTATCACATTTATCAGTTTCATCCATTTTATTTTATCATTGTTTCTTATGATGGTTAATCATCATCATCTAAAAATAATCCTTAGTTTTTGTATATAAATACATCTAGTAGTTTATATATATTTTTCTCTTTGTCAAAGATCAAATCAAAGTTTTATTTTAACAAATTCAATAAAAGATTGTATAATCATCTTGGCCACTCTCAAGAAATAATCATCTTAAGTTTTACTTTATTTTGCTTAAACAGACATCTATATTATATAATCAATTCTTATATTATTTTATTTGATCATCATCAAGTATGATCAAATTATCAAGACATCTACTTCCATATTTGGATTACTTTATTTTTTTATCAAGATACGTTTTGTTCTTTTTTTTATACAAAAAGAACTGGTGCTCACTACAAATCAATCATGATAGATATTATTATTTTAATAATATCATACATCAATTCTATTAATCAATCATCTACCAAATAACAAAAAAATCCTTAACAGAACTCGAGTGGTACTAGGATAGATGTATATGAACAAAGCTGTATTGGAGTATGTACCTCATATTTATTTGCAACTATGTATTCTAACGTTTATTTTTTTTTCCTTCCATAGACTTTCTGGCATCATCAACTTATTGGACTCCAATATGACGGAACAATACAAAAAAAAAAAAAAAAGCTATCTGCGGTAGAATTCATAAAGGAAAAAGTGAATCTGGATACATATCAAGGATTACTGGAAAGCACAAGCGATATATTTGATGATCTTGATATCGATAATAAATATTCCACTTCTTTTTGTCGTATCAGCGTATTTCGTATCTATAACATATGCGTATCATTGATGATCAACACGCCCAACTCTCAAAACAAAGGAAACATCGATTACAAGAATACTCTATGTTAATTATGATGGAACAAATAGAAGTAAAAAAAAAAAAAAAAAAAAAAAAAAAAAAAAAAAAAAAAAAAAAAAAAAAAAAAAGGTAATCCCAGTACCTAATATTTGATATATTTCTGTTAGCGGGCGCAACTTCTCCAGGTGGTCAGTCAAAGGTGATGATTCTGAACGGGCTATATACCGTCGCCTGGCTGCTCTTCTGGACATTTTATTTGATGACATCGGTGTGGTTGAGTAAGTGACAGCTATATACAACATATATATATATAATACTTTTTTTTTTTTTGGCGTGATATAGTGGCGAGCATGCATGTGAAGCTATAAAGTTATAATTGACTTGAAAGTTTATCAACAATCAAAAAAAAAAAAAAAAATTGCGCTCCAATGCCTCCATTTTGCAGCAACTTTTGACCACCTGTCATCCTGATCACATCATCGTCATGGATTTCATTGGCAACTTTGGATATCTGTATATACATTGAAATAAGATCTAAAATATTATTCTTTGATATTTTTTTGGGATTGTAGTTTACTTTAATTTATACATTTTATAATACAAATTATGTATATAAAAAAAATATCAATAAAGAATTCCATCTATGAAAAGAAATATATATGTTGTATAGGAAATAATGATATCCAATCGTCTAGGATGAATGTTACTGTCAAGAATAGATTATTTTGGTCAAATATGTTTATATAGTTAGCAATGATTAGCGTATGTAAGATTTGATAAATAAAAAACGATATTTAATTTTATTTATAGGTATGATGAAAATAAACTAGTTTATACATGGATGTAAAAAAAAAAAAAGAAAGCGAGGGAGGGATCCAAAGAGAAAGTACCAGCTTTGACTTTTGAATTCATCTTTCATTTTTTTTTTTTTGTTAAAAAAAAGAGGGATGGTATATTGATTTGATTAAATATGATTTTATAAACCACCACAGCTTCGACCAACATCTACAAGACCAAGTCCATTATTAATTTTCTTCCATTGTTGTTTTCCAGAAACATCAGCACCATGAACAGTCATAATATGAGAATGAGCAAGAGCTGGTTGTGCAGTGGAACGAACGTAAGCAGCATAACCAGCAACACCAGCAACAACAGGAGTAACAGCAAGAGCAAGAGGACGAGGCATAATGAATTAATTTATAATAAAAGTCTTTAATATAATGAAATCAAGTTTATCTCAAAAAAAAAAAAAAAGGAAAAGTATCTCTATTTATATAATGTTTCAATATTGTTTCTACTATCGCCCTAATCATCGTTAGTACCCGCCATCGGAGTACAGGTGAAGCAATGATGTAGAATCAAAAAAATTCCTTATCGTCAAATCAGACACACTAAAAACAGCTAGGAAAAAGGATTAGTGTCAGTCCATGTTCGCCGCCGCTGCCTGCGGAGATTGATATAACGTCATATCAAGAAGGAGGGACTGGGGGAATATGCGCATCATCCATATCGAATCCCGGTTATCTCTATTGGTTGTGTCATATAATTGTTAAGTTATCGATGGCAACTTTTTTTTAATTTCAAATCATCCGTTTTTTTTTATTTTGTTTTATTACATATATATATTCAATTTAATTGAAATGACATATCTTTATCATATGTTTGTGTCATTTTTTTTTTGACGGGTGACCGATCTTGATAAACTCTATTCAATTGAAGATTGCATTTTTGGTTCCGATAAGGGGTCCAATATCGCATAGTCCAAAAAAAAAAAAAAAATTCAAAAGGTATCTTAAAAATTTTCTCTTTATTGCTGAATTTGGAAAAATGACATGATTTGCTTTAAAGATGAGTTATTATTAAATTAGAGATGAGAGAAAAAAAAAGATAATGTCATTTTTTTTTTATTTGGATGATATGAAATAAAAAGATATAATCTTTGATAGTAAACTAAAATAATAATAATCTAGTAATGAGAGAAACAGTTGTTGACATTGCTTGGATTCATCCATAGATAGGGTCGATATGTGTAACCATCTGAGGTCATTATCCTTTTTTTTTTTTTTTGTTAGTGCATAAACCTTGATTGATTGATTGAGATCTCTTTTTTTTTGTATACGAAAAAAAAAAAACCTATCAGATGAAGAACAATGATCATCAACATGCTATCATCATAAAAACAATGAATATCGTTCTATTGACCCTTTGATTAGAATGATGAATACTAAAGTTGTTTTTCACTTCCATCGTTGTTTCGTTCTTCTCATCCATTCATCAATCCGTTATATATAGATATAAAAGATCATTTTTATTTCAAATATAAAACTAACTAAAAACTACGTATACACAAAACAAAAAAAAAAAAAATTAAATGTTCAAGAACAATTCAGTATACTTTGGTAAAGGCCACAACTTGTCAGCAACATTGCGTTCCAATTCATCAGCCAAATCACGGATCTTGTTCATAGTATCCAAGACATCTTTACTAGAGGTGACAGCCAAGACATCCAAATCTTCAATAGTGATAATCTTGTCCAAGATGGCACGAAGAGCACCGACTTCGTTTTGCAAATCACCCACAAGAGGAGTCAATTTATTCAACAAGGTAATTTCAGGACTAGATTCCACACCGATTTGTTTCATATGGGCGGCAGCTTCGGCCAAATCACGACGGTATTGGAAGGCAGCAGGTAAGACTTGTTGGGAAACCATGGTCAACAGAGTTTGGGCTTCGATCATGACATCCTTACAGTATTTTTCAACCAAGATATGATAACGGGATTGTAATTCAGTTTCAGAGAACACACCTGTCTTGCGTAACATGGCAGCGTTTTCTTCACGGAGGAGACGGGTAAAGGCATCAGGGCTCTTGACAATATTGGGTAAACCTCGACGAGCAGCTTCTTGTACCCATTCATCAGAGTAGTTGTCACCTTCGAAACGAATATCCTTGGACTTTTTGATAAATTCACGGATCACCACCAATTGATCTTCCTTACTAGCCACAGGCTTGTCACCTTTTTGCTTAGCTAAAGCATCACGCATATCCATCAAACTAGAAGCCACGGCAGAGTTCAACAAAGTCACAGGGAAAGACACAGATTGCTTGGAACCAACAGCACGGAATTCAAACTTGTTACCAGTGAAGGCGAAAGGAGAAGTACGGTTACGATCAGTCAAATCACGAGCAATACTGGGTAAAGTGGCGACCTTCAAATCCAAAACAGTTCCCTTGACACGAACATCTTGTAATTGAGTACCAGTAGCATCATAGTTCACAGGACGACCTTGTTCGACAGCATCCAACACTTCATTCAATTGAGTACCCAAGAAAGCAGAGATAATACCAGGAGGAGCTTCATGAGCACCAAGACGATGATCATTAGAAGCAGAAGCAATACCAGCACGTAATAAATCACCATGATCATAAACAGCCTTTAAAGTAGCGACAAGGAACATCAAGAAACGCAAGTTGGATTCAGGATTGGATCCAGGATCTAACAAGTTATCACCTTGATCAGTAGATAAACTCCAATTGCAATGTTTTCCAGAACCATTGACACCACGGAAAGGTTTTTCATGGAAGAGGACCTTGAGTTTGTGTCGATGAGCCACACGATGAAGAACATCCATAGTCAACATATTATGATCCACAGCCAACATAGCTTCTTCAAAAATAGGAGCCACTTCGAATTGAGCAGGAGCCACTTCATTGTGACGAGTTTTGATAGGTACACCCAAACGAGCCAATTCAAATTCAGCTTCACTGATGGCAGCCAAGACACGAGTAGGGATTTTACCAAAGTAATGATCTTCTAATTGTTGATGACGAGGAGGAAGACCACCTAACAAAGTACGACCAGTAATCTTGAGATCAGGACGAAGTGTATAGAGAGATCGATCAATCAAAAAGTATTCTTGTTCAGTACCCAAAGTAGCAAACACATTCTTGGTACGAGGATGATCTTTATAAAAAAAAAAAAGAATATATCAGTTACCTCATCTTCCCTTTTTTTTTTTTTTTTTTTTTTTTTTTTTTTTTTTACCTTCATCCTTGGGTTCAATCATATTGAGAAGTTCCACAGCAACCTTATTCAAAGTTTCAGCAGAACGTAAAAGAACTGATTTTTCATCCAAAGCTTCACCATTATAAGAAATAAAGACAGAAGGTACATAAAGAATAGAAGTACCATGAGGACCATCTTGAATAAACATAGGACTAAAATAATAATGTTAATAATTTGATTTATTTGTTTGTTATTTTTATGTATTACCTCTTTGTATCCCAGACTATATAAATAAACCAAAAATAAAAATAAAAAAATTCAATGGATCTGTCAAAAATAATATAATAATGATTGATTTTTTATTACCAGTATAACCACGAGCTTCAAAAGTAGTACGCATACCACCAGAAGGGAAAGAAGAGGCATCAGGTTCTGATTGTAATAATTGAGAACCAGAGAAGGTATCAATAGCATTGACCTATATATATATAATAAGTAACCCATTTCATTCCCTTTTTTTTTTCTTTTAAAACTTACTTCTTCAAAACCATTCACAAAGGTTGATTTTAAAGTAAGGAAACTATCATGTTTTTCAGCAGTAGAATCGTTCAAAGGTTGGAACCAATGAGTAAAGTGAGAAGCATTACGTTGAATAGCCCACACCTTGACAGCATGAGCAATAGCATCAGCAGTGACTTTATCCAAAGTTTCGTTACCCTTGAGTTGTTTGATAAAATTATTGTAAACAGGTTTGGGAAGCATCTTTGCCATTTCTTTTAAAGAAAAGACATTTTGACCAAAGATTTCTGACGTGGATTGAAGACGACCATCCTTAGTAGTGGGGAATTGAATATTACGAGGTGCTTTAGTAAGACTATCGACAACAGAATTAACACGAGCTTCGTGAGCCATGATTAAATAATAATAATAATAATGAAAAAAAAAAAGAAAAAAAAGAAAAAAAAAAAGAGAAAAAGGAAAAAATCACGGTTTGTTTGATATGACAGGGAAAAATTGAAAGATTTGGTTGGACTGCTCCAAATCAATGAGTCAATCTCTCCTCTTTTGGAATATCTTAGGGGCGGAATATGAAATGTTCAATTCAACCACACTTCCCATTTGCCCTTCAAATACGCCCAAATGTAGTTCATTTCGAGGAATCATCTCATTATATATATATATATATCTTAAAATGAAAAAAAGGCCTATTTTTAAATAAACATAATATCTAAAAATTTGTGCTTTGAATCCAATGATTTTTTCAATATCATATTTTATCAAAGAATATTTTTCCATGATGAGATACGGATCGTTGTATACTTTTGTATCATAGCTCGCTCAAAAATCATCATCATTGCATCAAAATTGTACCACACATTCTCTTTCATTTGCTTTAATAAAAAAAAAATACACATCCGTCTTTGTTGAAAAAAGTCTCTTTTTCTTTTTTTTTTTTTTTTTTTTTTTACACGCATTTCATCATCTATAGAATACTTTCTCATATAAATTCGATCATTTTTATACAAACGTTGTTCCATCACCATTTTAAGTCATCGCAATCAAAAGTATTTGTCTTTATTTTTTTTTTTAAATAAAAGGGGAAATCATACTAAAAACTATGTGCCGGATCTGTTTTTAATGCAATGCAAATGTGCGTGTTTGTTTTAATCCATGGACAAAGCTTCCCTATACAATAATGACAGATATTTCAGTATTTCCTTTCGTTCGGTGGGATCAGCGAGAGACAATCCATTCTCGGGATATCGGTGGATAACGATGTGTTGTTGTTGTTGCGGCAACCCACCAAATAATTCGTTGATGTATTCTTCTGTTGCTTCCATACTGTAAAAATAGAATTTATCAGCTGCGATTTTCATCCCTAATAGTTTTCTTGGTTTGATGGTATCGTAATGGATATAATTTCGTTGAATAGCGGCAATCATTGAACAAGCCAGTTGCAAATCACCATGTTTATAGGTAGTGCTATTTCGATGCTTGTCTTCTTGAAGTAACCAAATCAATTCCCGACCACGTCGTCGTCCTTCTTTGTTTGTATTCGCAGTAAATGTTTCTTCGCCAATGATCAATCGCAATAGGCAAGGTCGCATCGATAATTCAAGACCTTCATCCAAATTCGCTTGTATACATAAAAAGCTGACCAAATCATCGATAAATCGTTCACCATCTGAGGGCTCAGAGATTTCTGGAGAATTGTTCAGTAACACTAGTTTTAATTTGTTGAGAAAACGTCGTTGGGTGCTGTTGAGTCCATCTTCCCTCGTTGGTACAAAGACGAGAATATTGGATGCATCATATGTGTCCAATACCAAATCCTGTAAAGTAGTCAGTAGAGTCCCATCGTTGTTTGGCTTGAAAACAAGCGACATATCATTCGTTCGATGAATATTGATATGCAAACACCTTTCTTCATATTCTCGAAAAACGGATGTGCTTCGTCGAAAATTGTCGATATCAGGCATGTTTCAACATTGTGGAGAGAGAACCAAAAAAAGTAAAAAAGTATCCCCAAAAAATTTATCATCCTTCTTTTGAAATTCAGATACGATGTTAGATTCCTTTCATTTTAGGCATAAGGACATAAAAAATCCTCAGAATAAATCATAAAAATAAAGATAACTTTTATTTATATAAGTTAATAATATATAATATTTTGTTATGATGAGATAAAGACAGAAGCATTCAATAATATATAGCAAACTGACATTGATTTAATGGATCTGCTCCATTCTATCCAATCAGCGATTTTAAAAAATTTGTTTGGCCGTAAAGTATTTTTGTTTATTTCTCCTCCCCCCTTTTTTTCCCCTCTCTTTCTCTCTCTCTCTCTACCTTATTTTTTTTTTTATTATAAAAAATAATTCTTATCATGAGTAACGATAATGCTCTTGAAAGTATTCCTGCTGACCAACAAGGTAGTTTCTCTTCTTTTTTGAAAACACTTGCTTCTTTTACTGGTGATCTTTCAAGTTTGACTTGTCCTTCCTTTTTATTGGCTCCTATCTCTTTATTGGAATATTCGTAAGTTTTCATCATTAATACAAAAAAGAGGGAAAATAGTGTTTCATAATATATGAATGAAGAATGATATTTTATCCTTTTTGTAAAAAAAAGAAAAAGAAAAGAAAAAAAAGAATCCATTTTTAAAACAAGTGAAGATCATCATTTCTTTTTGTTTTATTACAAACTTTTCTTTTTTTTTTTTTTTTTTTTTTTTTTTTTACTAAAGTGATATTTTTTCTTTCTTTCATATGATATGATGGTGGTTACACTGAAAGACTTCAATGATGATACACGTGGCATATTTCTCTAACCTGATCTACTTTCTTTTATTATATTATAGATCTTTTTGGGCTGATCAACCTACTTTGGTAAATTAAAAGGAAGAAAGGATGGAAGGGGAGAAAAAAAAATATTAACTTGTATTATATTTTAGTTTAGTTCCATTGGTGATTCAGATGATGCAGAAGAACGATTCTATGCAGCCATTAAATGGTTTATCTCTTCTTTGAATGGATCTTTTTCTAGTCGTGTACCTAAAGGTGAATGGGAAAAGAAACCTTTTAATCCTATTTTAGGTGAACAATTTTATTGTTCTTGGGAAGATGGTACTCGTATTATCTGTGAACAGGTATCACATCATCCTCCTGTTTCTGGTTTTTATATTAGTAATGATAAAGCTGGTGTATCTGTTATTGGTCATGATGGACAAAAGACTCGATTCTCTGGAACTCAAATGTTAGTAGATCAAGTGGGTTATTGTACTTTGAAACTTGCTGCTAAGAATGAAACCTTTTTGTTTACTTTACCTTCATTGTCTGTGAATGGTATTTGGTATGCAGGTAAAATATTCACAAAAATATATATATATTTGAATTGATCTAATATATTCTTATTATTAAGCACCTTATGTTGAATTATATGGTACATCTTATATTCAATCATCAAGTGGTTATCATGCATCCATTGAATATACAACTAAAGGATGGATTTCTGGTGAAGTACATCATTTTAAGGCTACTGTGACTCAAGATGAAAATAAGATGAATCAAGGAGGACCTACTGTGATTGAAGGACAATGGACTGGTAAATCTACTTTGACCAAATATAAACAATCTCCTGTGGACTTTTTGGATTTAACCGATCTTGAAAAACCTAAACCTCAAGTGGCTCCTATTTCTGAACAAGGTGAATTGGAATCTCGTCGTATTTGGCAAAAAGTTTCTGAAGCATTAGTGGCTGGTGATTATATGACGGCATCTAATGAAAAATCTTTGATTGAAAATGCTCAACGACAATTACGAAAGGAACGTGAAGAAAACAAGATTGTTTGGGAACCAAAACACTTTAAAAAGGTGGATGGTGAAGATATTTTTGGTGATTTACGTGAAAAGATTTTGAATAAGGCTGATAGCAAGTTTGTGGATACCATGGGTGAAGTAGGTTGGTCTCACCGCGAATAGAAAACAACATAAAGATTATTATTATTATTAAAATTTATATATATATATATTATATATAGTTTATTTTATATGTTGATTGTAGATTAGTTTGATGCATTTGATATTCAATAAAGAAAACAAAACTACATATATATTGAATAATTTTTTTTATTTTGATATGACTATAAATTTGTATGCAGAGTCTGTGTCTACATATGCTCGAGAAAAAAAAAAAAATAGTAGATTCATGGCTTTCAAATACCGATTTTTTCTTTTGGCCCATGTTTGTTTTTCCTTAAACTCTCTTTTTTTTTTTTTTCTTCTTGTCCCTTCTAAAGTTTTCTTTCTTTCTTTTATCATCACAATGTCTGACTCTGATGAACAACTTCAGGCGAATACTTATATTTGGAGTCAAAGTAGTGATCAAGTTACCATCTCTTTCTTAGTACCCGAAAGTTCAAAATCAAAGGATTTAGATATAGTCATTGATAATCAATATGTCAAGGCTGGTTTAAAAGGTCAAGAACCTGTATTCAAAGTAAGTTTTATTCAATAGATATATATATATATATATATATTTATACTTATCATGTTTCCTCTTTTTTTTTAAAAAAAATAGGCTAAACTTTTCGCTACAGTCAATCATTTTGATTCTTTATGGCAATTGGAAAAAAACTCGGCGTCTCCCTTTTCTTCATTAACCGCGTCTCCTTCACTTTCCATTGCTTCATCTTATGCATTCATGTCTCCTAATCACTCACCCAACTCGTCCATGATCTTGCCTGCGCCGGCGCTTACGGAATCATTGACTTTGGATTCATCTTCAGCTCAAATGGCAGATTTGTTACAACAAACGGCAGCTCTTGGTACCAACAATAACAATAATAATAATAATAATCAACAAGATTCATCTTCTCCTCCTTCTTCTTCTGAAATGGTTGAAGAATTATCTTCTCAACCTTCATCACCTGTAGCTCTTACTTCACCTGTTTCGATAGCTACACCTCCTCCAATAAAACAACAACAACAACAAACAAAATATCGTATTCTTACCATTCATTTAGAAAAGGAAAATGAAGGATTGGATTGGGCTATTCCTGTTTCTTCTGGTTGGAAATCTGAAATGGATTTAGATGTTACAAGTGCATATCATTTGGCGCATTGGCATGAAACTCGAATGGGGAATCTCAAGGTAATTTCAATGGATATGAAAAGAAGGAACTAAAAAAAATTAATTTTTTTTTTTATATTATCTTATAGAAAGCATTGGATTATTATTTGAATGCTGCAGAAAGAGGTCATACAAAATCAATGGTAAAGGCGGCTGCTTTATATGAGGTAAATGTCATTAAAAAAAAAAAAAAAAGAAAAGGAAAAAATTAGGTGATTGAATTTTTTTTTTTTGTATAAATTTAAGTCTGATCAAGAAACTGTCCCGAATGCTACCACTTATCCGGAAAAGGATGCCAAAAAATCATTTGAATGGTATAAACGTGCAGCAGATCTTCCATCTGAAGTGATTGGCAGTCATAGTGGACCTGATCCTTTGGCTTGTTATGTAGTGGGTACTCTTTATGGATCTGGTTCAACGGATGCTGGAATTGAAAAGAATTATGAACAAGCTTTATATTATTATAACCGTTGTATGTTGATAACGGCTCCTCATATCGATTTGGATTTTGGCCTATTGGATCAACAACATATTCCCAAATCAATATTACGAAATCATACGCCCTATACACGTGATGAACGATACTTTAGTAGCTCGGCCTTCCAAACAGGTCTTATTTATCTATATGGGTCACAACCGGAAGGTGAAACTGTTCGATCAACTACGGTGGTTGAAGTGGATGCACCATTGGCTTTACGGTATTGGAAAGAAGCGGCTGTTCTGGGTCATGCACAAGCTTGTTACAACATTGGGATTGTATATGCAAATGGAATGGGTGTGGATCAAGATTTATTATTGGCAGGAAAATGGTTTGGACGTGCCTTAAAGTTAGATACAACACAAAGATTGGTGGCTCCTACTGGTGTGCCTGTGATCATGGATTGGGATGCTCAACCTGATAAAAATAAAAAGGATACTCAAAAGAAGAAGACTCGACGCAAGAAAAGAAAAAGCAAGAAACAACAACAACAAAATAAGGATGCATTTAGTTTTGCTTTGGCTCTTGGTGGTATGACTGCTATGGCCGGTATTATTTGGTGGTGGTATCATAGATCTCAAAAGAATTAGGCTAGTCTATAAATATATTCAATAAAAGAAATGTAGAGTCATATGGCTATGTTGTGTACTTTTTAGTGCAGCTTGAATGTTGATTGGACAAAAAAAAAAAAAAAAATCTCACCATAAAAATATTATTAGCTTTTCGTTCGATTTTTTTTTTTTTTTTTACTCTTATTTGTTCAAAAGTTATTCGATTTCCTTTTTTTTTTTACCCCCTTTTTCTTTTACATCACACTCTTTTTTCTTTTTCTTTTTCTTTTTTTTACACACATCTCATGTTTTCTATACAAGAATCACCACCAGCCAATGTTATATTAGTATTAGGGTCATCCAATACGACTATGATACCAACTACAAAGAATGAAAGAACACGGTGGCCTTGTCACAAACATATATTATCGAAACATTCCAAATATTTTGAAGCTATGTTTGCTTGTGAATTTGAAGAATCTGGGGCGACGATTATCTTTATGCCTTGTGGGATATTCAACAATACTACGACTTTAGAGACTATTCTACAATTCATGTATACCAATGAACTTTGTTTGGAACAAACGACGGAGGATATGTTACTACAATTGGATCAATTGGAAGATCTTTATGCCGCTGCCGATTATTTAGGCATGCCTCAACTCTGCATCGATATCACCAACAAGCTTTTGGCGCTAGGTCATCACTGTACTTGTTACTGCGACGCTTGTGCTTATATTGTACCGTTTCTGTACGCATTAGCCCAACCGCGTGCGACCGACCCTTGTATGTTGAAACTGACAGACGCTGCGCTGACCATCATGACCTCTGATCCTGAAAAGGCTCTTGGCTCGTTTTGGACTTGTCCCTCGATGATGGATTTATTACAAGGTTATACCATTGACAATCCTTTGACACAATCCTTATTGGCCCATATTAGTAAAACAAGTGCCATTGAATCTCTTCATGGTTGTTATGTAGCTTCTTATCGATTATTGGCTCTTATAGAAGAAGAAGAACAAGAAGAACAAGAAGAAAGTGTTCTTCAGGCTTCCATCAAGGCTGCTCGTTCCAAGGCTACTCTTACTATTGCTTCTCATTTTGATTTTTATTGCTCCGAATACCCAACTTTACTCTCCTGCATTGATGGTATCGTCTATTCCTCGGATTTTATGGAATATCTTTTACTTCGCACCATTCATGATCAAATGACTCCCGAAAATGCTTGTACTCTTTATCAAGGTGTGGTCCGACATCTTATGGCTCGTCATGCTGTTCAACATTCTTCTCATCTCAAGAAAATCTTTCATGGTATCAAGGATGAAATCGTACGTTATATTTTTTATCATGTCAAGGAAATTCGAGCTCATGAGAAATTTGAAAAATTGGATCATTTTGTTTTAAATCAATTGTCTCAAGGTAACCAAAAAAAAAAAAAAAAAGGTTTAGTACTTTTCCTGATTTTTTGTTTTGTTTTTTTTTTTTGTTTAGATTTGACCCTTCCATTAGATCGATTGATCAAAACAACTGATCATCACCATCATCATCATCATCAACAACAACATCAACAACATACCGGAGAAAAATCTTGGACTCGATTTTTATCTAAAAGGAAATCCAATCATCATAAACAACGAACAATCAATATTGCCAAATTTAAACAAGAAGAAGAAGAAGATAGTATCAAAGTAATCAAGAAGGAATCTTCTCATCATTGGTATTGGCCTCTCAAGGCCATCAGTTTACGTTGGAATAAGACACATCATATGGAAATTTTACAAACTGTGGCTGTAGGACGACGAGTCAAACTGATATCTAGACCCGTGTTGACAATAGGAACGGTGGCATTTGTTGGTCATGTTACTTTTGCTGATGGTATCTGGGTCGGTGTTGAATTAGATAGAAGAGGTAAGAAAGAAAAAAAAAAAAAAAAAAAAAGAAAAAGATTTGTTGGGACTTATATTTATATTTTTTTTTTTTTAGTCGGGAAATCGGATGGATCAGTGGATGGACAACGTTATTTTACTACTACACCAAGTCGAGGTGAATTTGTCCGATTAGATCAAGTTGCCCTTATTGAAGTTTAAATATATCATTCTTTTATTCCCTTATAGATATTTCCCTTTATATCATACCCTTTATATATATATATATATTATAATAAATTTATATTTTCTCAACAAAAAGATGAACAAGGATATCATTGATTAAAACAATCGAAGTAAAATGGATCATCCTATTTATTTATTTATTTTTCGTGAATGTAGTATCTTATATTATTGATGATTTATTAGATGATATTTTGACAATCATCCCAATGAAATAAATATAAAAAAAAATAAAAAGTTTTATTATGTATCACATAACAATTTAAATTTCCAACAAAGGAAGCGGTCCATTCTTCCCTTTTTTCTGAGAATCAAAAAAACAACTTGGTGCCTTTGTAGTACACTTTTGGGCCTTTTTTTGTATTTAGGAAATCATCGTGTTTCATGCTCCGGTGTGTTCTAGAATCTTGTTGACAACAAATTGATTTTTATTTTTATTATTTTTTTTTTTTTTGCACTCTTCTTTCTCTGTACTTTTTTTTTTTTTCTATTTTATGACCATTGTATTATAGATCTCTTAATGATGAAAAGCACGTCCGTCTTGGCTGTGTTTCTATTTTTTCCTTCATTGATTTATTGTCAATTAGGTAAAATTTCTATTATTAATAAAACAACTTTATTGACTATTTTATATATATAATAAAAATTAGCTTCTGGAAACAATACAGGCAATTGTACACCTAGTAATTGTCAAGCAGTTTGCAATCCTCCATGTTCTACAGATATGAGTTGTGTTCTTGGTACTATGAAGTCATGTGGTGTTTGTCCTTCATCATCTTGTATCAGCAATTCCATACTTGGTCTTCCAACCTCAGGCAACTCCACCAATAATAATGGTGGTCAACAACAACAACAACAAGACAGTAATGGTCCTGATGGTGCTATGATTGGGGGCATTGTAGGTGGATTAGTAGGCGGTGGGCTTTTATTGGCTGCTGCCCTTTGTTGGCTCTTTCGACATCAAAAACAGAAAAAACGAGGACTTCCTTTTATTGTACCTGGAAATAATCGTTTGGATACGGTAAATCCTATACTTTTTTTTTAATTTTGATCATGATCTAATTATTTTTTTTCTTTCTTTCTTTCTTTCTTTTTTTATTTATATATAATATTTCTTTATAGACATCATCTGTAGTCATGTCAACAACAACAACAAGATCTCCTTCCAGAATGACAACTGGATTATCACCAACTCCTGTGATTCCCACTTCTTTGGCTTCATTATCATCAGCTCAACGACATCAACTTCATATAGATCAACATATAAACAACAACAACAACAACAACCATAGTAATAATAATAATAACAACGGTAATCAGTTACGACCTATATCCAGTTCAAGTTATTTAGATGATGATGATGATCATAGTAGTCTCAGTAGTTTAAGTCAACGTGGTTCAGTAGCAATGACAGCAACTATAGGTAAAATCCAACATCAACCAGCATTGAAATCAGGTCAAGCATTCCAAGCAACTCGAATGAAAGCACACGTCATGCGAGTCAATCGACTGGTGGAAGATAATAGATCAAGCAATGGTACACTTAGTCGTAGTGGATCAGTACGTACGATCTTAACACGGGATAATTCCATTCATTCATTATCTCGTTCCAACACAGCACCATCAAGACCTCAAAAGAACAATAGCAACAATAGTACATCAACTACTTTAGAATCATTGAAAACTAAGGATGATTCTTCAACAAAACGGATTTCAGCACCCATGTTAGTAGCTTCCAATAATGATCCATTTGATGATCGACATAGTGTAATTGAAGATGACATAGGTGAAATGTCTATAACCCCTGCCAAGTAAAAAAAAAAAAAAAAAAAGGAACGCCTTTCTCCTTATTTATATATATGTCCTTTTACCCACTTGTCTTCATTATTATTATTATTATTTGTACCACTTGTATATTCCTTTTATGATGTTTATTTTTTCCATTCTTTTTATACCAACACGCTGGATTCGTATTTGCTTCTTTGATTCAATTTTGTTCATTTTTAGTTTAGTTTATATACACAATAAACTTTTTTTTTTATCAATTAATTGATCTTGGTTCTATGTTATTATTATTATTATTATTATTTTAAAGATATGATGATATGAAAACAAAGTATGGTTATTGGTTGCTGGACTCGATCTACCATTTAAGACAACCCAATTTAGAGTTACAGTAAAATAGTATTATGTTTTTTTTTTGTTTTAAATATGATAACATCTTTATTTTCTTTTTGTGATACCGCGCCTCCTTTTTTACTTTTGAAAGGTGTTTATAAAATGGATTGAAAGAAGAAAAAAAACAACTAATTAATAACTACAAAAAGGAAAAAAAGATGAATAATAAAGATCTACTCTCCTCATTAGTTTGGTATAGGTTTTATAATTGATTTTGGATCTTGAACTAATATGTCAAAGATGGGATAGACATCGATCCGCTAAAGCGGGAATCAGCTAATCCCTGATTGGTTGGTGTAAAAGGAAACCTTAAAATCCATGCTCGCGGAGTGTGAATCCCGTCCGAATTAAATAATCTCTTTTTCTTTTCTTTTTTTTTTTTTTCTTTCTTGTTTTTCTTTACTTATCAAAGAAGTGTTACATTGATATGTCGACAACGACAACAACCACTCAAGTGAAGGAGATTCATTGTGTTGAAATGGAATCTAATGTCTCTAGTCAAGGAAGTACATTGAAATCTGCTAGTTTACATGGCTTGGAACAAGAAGCAGAAGTAGAAAAGGTGACACCACCAAAACCCCTTTGGATTCGAGTACGACAAACGGCTTGGCAACTATTTGTAAAATATTGGTTTTTATTGGGGTTAGCTTTTGTGATCGGCCTTGCATGGGCCATTCCTACTGTAGGCAAATCGTATGGTTCTATTCAAGCTCAATATACTGTCAAATGGGGTGCTGTAATTGTGATCTTTCTTTTATCTGGTCTGGGATTGGATGTCAAGGTCATGTTAAGAACTATTTTACGTTGGAGACTTCATTTATATGTTCAAGTCATCAATTTCCTTATTTTACCGTTCCTGGCTTGGGGTATTGTCCGTTTTTTTATTATTGTTGGTGCTCATATTGATGAAATGGTTTATCAAGGTTGGATCATTGCCTTATCCACAAGTACAACCGTTTCTTCCAATTCCGTCATGACTCGAAATGCAAATGGGAATGATGGTGCTGGTAAATTTTTTTTTTTTTTAAGAGTGTGAAACCATTTTACACATGACTCATTATTATTATTATATAGCCGTATTTAATGCTGCTTTAGGGAATGTCCTTGGTATTTTCATTTCCCCTGCTTTAATGACAAGTAAGTTACAAAAAATAATAAATGACATCATCCTCACATTCTTTTTAATAATAATCATTAGTCTTCGGTGATGATCGCATACTGTTCCCTCCCGGTAGTGCACGTGGCAAACCTGATTATATCAAAGTTCTTTTTCAATTAGGATTGACTGTGTTGGTGCCATTAGTCGTGGGTCAGGTGATCCGATTCTTGTTCCCGAAGCAGATCAAATACTTGTCGGCAAAATTAAAATTTCCCATCATCAACAGTATAGCTCTTTTAATCATGGTCTGGTCTGTCTTTTGTGATGGTGTAGCAAGTGATGCTTTCCATCAATTATCTGGTGTGGATATTGTCGCTATCATTGGTGTTGATATCTTTTTATATCTGTTTGGTTGTGCTCTTTGTTTGTTCGTATGTCGTTTGCCTTGGCCACAACGTTATGGAGAACCTACTTGGTTAGATCGATATCGTTTGAGCAGAAAAGATGCTGCTGCTGTCATGGTAAAACTATTGATTCTTTTTTTTTTTTTTTTATGATTACTGATGTTTTTTTTTTAATTATTATAATAGTATTGTGGTGCTACCAAAACTGTTTCTATGGGGATTCCTTTAATCAATGTTTTATATTCTGGTACAAGTGCTGGTGTAGTAGGTGTTCTTTCTTTACCTTTACTTATGTATCATATTTGCCAGTAAGTTTGTTTTTTTTTTTTTTTAAAAAAAAAAAATTGAATCAAATCATATTTATTTTCTTATCTTTTTGATTATTTTGTTAGATTGTTTATTGGTAATTTCCAAGTCAGTTTATTGAAGAAATGGATTCAAAAAGGTGAAGATGAAGATTCTCGTACTGTTCATGAACAACAAAGTCAAGTCAATGAAACTCAATCTCTACCAAGTTTTACTACTCGTCGTCGAACTGTTAGTGATGAATAAATGGAACAATACCCCTCCTCCTCCTTCTTTGTATTACTATCTTTACTGAAATCAGTACTGTTTTATATCTTTGTTTGATTAGTTAGCAATTTTTGTTTTATTATTATCATATTAAATCATCATCTTTTTACTTTTTTTGAACTGTCTACATCTTTTGAATATCAATGAAATGGAATGGTTGTCACTTTTCAGACTCAGCGCTCTTGCGTTTTTTTTTTTCTTTTTTTCTATTTATTCTTCTCACTTTTTCTTTTTTTTTAATATCCATTCCTTCTGGTTTATTCCATAATGAATGATAATGATTCTCATAGAGGTAAAAAAAAAAAAAAAAAAAAAAAAAAGAATGATTTTGTATAGAAAATAGTAGGATATTCAAGGATAGAAAAAAAAAAACTCTTAGTTGGTTTATTTGTTTTGTTTTGTCAAAGCTTTAAAGAAAAATATTGACTCTCTTTTATAATTATTTTCAATAGATATATCAGGTCTTGATAGGAATATTATATCACATTCATTAGTTAAAAAGGAAGAATTAGATGACACCAGTATATCAACACTCCATTCGACAAATCATGATAATTCGATCAGTCCCGAAACATCCTCACCATCTAAACATAAACGGACTAACAGGCAAACAAAACGTAATATTATGATCGAAAAGAAACTCAAGGGCATCAAAACACGATCACTTTTTGATACTGATGGTGATATTAATTCGCACAACATTTTGGAACCTGAAAACGGTGAGGGTCGATCCATAAGGCATTGTCGAAAACGAAAATCTTCACAAGACAATGATGATAGTTCTTCTGGTTCTACGTCCATACCACAACGCAACTCTAGAAAAGTAGGTCGTCCACCTAGTAGCAAGAAGAGAAGACCTTTAGTTGAACAGCAACAACAGGATGTTGTCAAACGAAGAGGAAGAAAACCAAATATTCTCACTCAACAAAACCAATCATCCAAAAAACAATCTATACCTCCAGCTCAATCGGCCGAACTCTTAATGCAACAACGACAGAAAAGTGTTGCTCAATTACGTCCTACTCCTCAATCTACTTTGGACAAAATACGCAATCAGGCTATTCGTGAACGTGAACTTGAACTTCAAACTTGCTTGGCTCGACATGATACCTTGGTTAGGGAATGGGCACATTTGGAAGTCTATCAATCCATTGTAGACTATGACCCAACCTCTTTCAATACCGATGAACGTGTCACAAAGGTAAAAAAAAAAAAAAAAAGAAAACCAAAAAAAAAGTTTATATGCAATGACTGACTGGAATTTTTTTTTTTTTTTTTTAGTTTATTCTTGATTACAATTTATGGAATCTTGCCAACGATTATTTGATAAAGAAACACAAACAAGATCGACCTGTGAGGACTCGACATCTTCAACCTAATCGTCATTTACCGTTGATCAACATGCTTCAACATTCATTGGAATTGGATGCCTTGACTGCCAACCCTCTATCAACTATACCCAGCCAACAACTCCCTCCAGTAGCTGTCAATTCTATTCGATCTGGTACTGGTATCCGACGATTTAATCGACAATACCCAAGTCTAGAAAGTTATTTGGCCACTTTTATGTTTTTGGATGATATAGAGGATGCAAAGGATCAAGAACAAATCAATGCTTTGGTGGCAAAAGAACGAACAATACGACAACGTATTCGACAATTGGAAGAGTCTGGTGGATTTACAACACAATGGAAAGAAATGGCAAGTCGACGACCACAATTTATAGATCATCATCATCATAGACGAGATCCTTCTTGTTCTCCTGTTTATGAATCATTGGTATCTCAAGCCATCACAGCATCAAAAAACTTCTCAGCTCATTCAAGGTATCGACGTAATGCAGCTCGCAAATGTGCCAAAGCGGTGGACAAGTACTGGGAAAACATTCGAACGCGTGAAGAAAGGTCACAAAGAGAAGAAACAAAGCGATTAATGAAACTGGCAAAATGGACTGTACAACAAGTGCGAAGTAAATGGCGCGTGGTGGAACGAATTTGTGAAGCAAGACATAAGGAAATTCTTAAGGAACAACAGGCGAAGAAAAGCAGGCGGCATTTGGAAATGATTTTGGAACACTCGGAACAAATGTTAGGTGTACGTATGGATGAACTGACGGCTTCTTCCTCTCCGATACAACAACAAAGTCCTCTTGATAGTAGTGACAACATACCTGAAGAAAGTTTATCTACACATATGACAGATGATTGGTCTGATGACAATAGTAGCGATCATTCTCCTATGGCTTACGATGATGTATTGGATGAACGAGATCATTATATCGATGATGATGATGATGATGATAGTGAAGAGATTATCAATGAAGATGATCATTTGACGGTGGAACAACTTGCACAAAAGTATCAATCTCTCTATACAATCGACAATCAACAAAAGGAACTGGAGGATTCTGATTATTCAAATGATCAACAAGCAGAAAACGATGATTTTATTATCTCAGACGATACTGAAAGTGAAGATGAAATCAATGAAGATGACCATTTGACACCAGAGCAACTCGCACAGAAATATCGATCTTTACAACAACCTTTGACGCCAGATACAACAAAAGAATACGATCTGACAGATAATTCGGAAGAAGATACTGGGGACAACATTATATCGGATGATGAGGTGTCTGAAAAGAAAGCTTTGCACACAGAAGAAAAATCCATGTTGGCAACGTTGATGATGGCTAGTGATGATGACAATACTTACGATTCTGAATATTCAACCGATTCATCTCAAAAGGATACTGCTGATGATATGATCTCTGATGATAGTCAAAGTGAAGATGATGATCAGGTCTTACTTTCCTTGACAACGGAAGCCGAACTACCTTTGGACAAACTGCATGCAAGATTATACCCCTCTACTTCAGACGATTTGCAACCTACAGATGTGCAGCAACCATTGTCCTCTTCTTGTTTACAACAAACAATACTGCCGACTGCATCTCCCACGAGAAAATCCTCCTTATCCGATGGATCAACAGATGATCGTTCACCCAAACGACTCCGATTAGACCTAGAGGATGATGATGAAGAGGATGATGATGATCGTACAGTGACTGATTATGGATCGGAACCTCCTGAAGATGAAGAAGATGAAGGTCATATACAACCCAAAGTGGAATATCAAAATTCACATGAATATACTACTCAACCAGAAATCAAGGCAACAACAACAACAACAACAACAACAAATACAGAATCAATGACAACAGTAACAGAAACAACGACAACAACAGCACATCAACCTACAGGAACAACATTATCTACTACCAAAGTGGATACACCTATTCCGTTTTTACTACGGGGTACATTACGTGAATATCAACATGTGGGATTGGATTGGTTAGCTAGCTTATATAACAATGGACTCAACGGGATCTTGGCGGATGAAATGGGACTTGGCAAGACGATTCAAACCATTGCACTATTAGCATCATTGGCATGTGAAAAAGGGATTTGGGGGCCTCATCTGGTGGTTGTGCCTACAAGTGTGATTCTCAACTGGGAAATGGAATTCAAGCGATGGCTCCCTGGATTCAAGATCTTAACTTACTATGGTAATCCCAAGGAACGCAAGGAAAAACGATCTGGCTGGTCCAAGGAAAATGCCTTTCATGTATGTATCACTTCTTATCAATTAGTGCTTCAAGATCAGAGTGCTTTCCGGCGCAAGCAATGGCAGTATTTGATTTTGGACGAAGCTCATCATATCAAGAACTTTCGATCTCAACGGTGGCAGGTGTTACTCAACTTCAATTCCAAGCGACGACTTTTATTGACAGGCACTCCTCTACAGAACAACTTGATGGAACTCTGGTCATTATTATACTTTTTGATGCCGAATGGGATCTCAGCCTCGATGCCGATTGGATTCGCCAACCTCAAAGAATTCCAGGAATGGTTCTCATCACCGGTGGATCGCATGATTGAAAACCAACAGGGTATGACGGAAGAATCACGCAATGCCATTCAAAAACTTCACACTGTATTACGACCTTATCTTTTACGACGACTCAAATCGGATGTGGAACAACAAATGCCTGCCAAGTATGAACATATTATGTATTGTCGTCTATCCAAACGTCAACGGTATCTCTATGATGATTTTATGGGCCGAGCGAAGACCAAGGAAACACTGGCCAGTGGTAACTTCCTTAGTATCATCAACACGCTTATGCAACTACGAAAGGTGTGTAACCATCCTGATCTGTTTGAAGAACGACCGATTGTCACCAGCTTTAGTATGACGGATGAAATACTACAACAAGGCGAACGATTAGAACAATGGACACGACGACGATTCAAGGATGATGATGCAGTGAATTTGGATCCACTGAATCTTGTGATTGTTAGACCTCAACTGGAAATGACCATGAGTCGATGGATGGCCAATGAATATGATTGTTTGGATTGTTCACCCGCATTACTGGATCTGATAATACAACAACGAAACAATAATAGTGGTCATTTACATTCTCGTGGAATTACGTCAATGAACAAATACCTGGATTTGAAGACATATGCCAAAATTCAAGCAATGCATGAACATGTGGCGATCACGGAACGATGGAAATCTATTCATGACATCAATCAACAACGCTGTCAACAACAACCTTTACTTGGTATCGGGTTATTAGATTTATGTCGACAATTGTACGCACAACCTTATTCTTGTCTTTACTTTGATCAAACATCCGATGTCATGTCACATTGTGTCTTGGGATATGAAGCAAGAATTCAACAATTCATGGGTGTGATTGAAAGATATACATTTGTAACACCAGCAGCTATTGTCAAGCAACCACATTATTATGTAAAAACAACAACAACAACGTATCGTGACATTTTCCATCCTCTGACCTCAAGATTACAAATTGGTTTTCCAGACAAACGACTATTACAATACGATTGTGGGAAATTACAACGATTAGCAAGTCTTTTGCAAGAATTGGCTGCAGGTGGCCATCGTGCGTTAATTTTCACACAGATGACACGGGTACTAGATGTATTGGAGGCGTTTCTCAATATGCATGGTTATCGTTACTTACGATTGGATGGAGCCACCAAAGTGGAACAAAGACAATTACTGACCGAACAATTCAATAGTGACAAAAGGATTCTTTGTTTTATCTTATCAACAAGAAGTGGTGGTTTGGGGATCAATTTAACTGGGGCTGATACCGTGATCTTTTATGATTCTGATTGGAATCCATCTATGGTAATTATGAAAAAAACAAAAAAAAAAAAAAAAAAAAAAAAACTAATCTTTTTTTGGTGTGGGCGTTTTTTTTTTAGGATAAACAATGCCAAGATCGCGCTCATCGTATTGGACAATTGAGAGATGTGCATATTTATCGATTTGTGACGGAATTCACCATTGAAGAAAATATTTTCAAAAAAGCCAATCAAAAACGGTAAGTTATTCTTTTTCTTAAGAAAGTGAACTCATCATTTTTTTTTGATAGATTATTAGATGATATGGTAATACAAGAAGGTGGATTTACAAATGATTATTTTCAAAAAATGGATTGGTGGAAAGATTTACCTGAAGTGGCTGGAAACACAACAACAACAACAACAAGTATAAGTAATACAGATATGGAACAAGCATTATTGGAGGCTGAAGGAGAAAAAATGGATGCTCAAGCTGCTATGGCTGCAAGAAATGAAATGACTTTGGATGATGAAGAATTTGAAGAATCTACTCGACCTACACCTATTATCTCACCATCTGAATCATCTCATGCACAATCTTCTCCTGTATTACATCCCTCTATTCAAGAAGAAGATGTGGAACTAGATCTAGAAGTGGGTCATGTTGATCAATATATGTTACGATTTTGGGAACGCGAAATGTTTGGTCAATATCTTGGCTTTGGTGGATTACCTGAACCTATAGATTTTTAAGTTTCTTATTATTTTAATAAACAATGATTTGATTTTATCTTGTGTTTTTTTTTATGCCCCTTGTTTCTTTTAAAAAACCATAATAATAATACCCTGCCGATCATTTTACTATTATATCATGAAAGTCGTTCCTATACGCGTCAGCAAGGTGACTCAAAAAAAAATACTAAAATTCGGGGGGAAGGGGGTGAACGAGATACAATGATTAGTTTAATTTCGGGGGGAAGGAAAGCGAGCGAACAAGAAAAATCGGATATAATAAAAAAAAGCAATGTATGTCCGTGGGCACTCTTTTTTTACCCAAAAAAGGGAATCGGTACAACAACAACACACACACAGAGAGAGAAACACGTATAAAATACAATATATATATATATGTATATATATATATAGATATATTAGTGGGACAAGTTATGTTCGCGCGATCGGGGGGTGTTCATCTTTTTGATGAACCCTTTTATACCTTCGTTGAATAGAAACAAAATAAAAAAAAAATGACTGTTGTCCTTATTGACATGCACTATGCAATTGAATATCTATCTAACGAAAAAAAAAAAATTTAGGATCATCTGATTCTACTGAACAATGCAAACCAACCTTGATCTATGTATGCATTTTTTTTTAACTGTATCATATTTGAGTTTTTTTTTTTTTTTTTTTTGAGATCATAAACTTTAGATCACATGTAGTTCCATCATCCATAGATGAGTTAGTGACAATGTCGTCTTCATGTTGGTTACACCCTTGATTGTTTACATCATCGTCTTGAAGGATTGAAACAATTATAAAGTAATAATTAATCAAGAAATGGCTTTGCTTAAAAGTTTTCTTTTCTGTTGTTAGAGCCCAAGATGATCTAAAAATGGAAGGCCAAGGTCAACTTCGGACATTTAAACCCCGGGGGGAATCTGGAGAGTGACATTTATCCAAAATAGTCATTGACACCGTTTTTTTTTTTTTTAGATGGTCTCGCGCGCTTGACTCCCCCCCCTTTTCGTTTTTGGAAAAAAAAAAGGTCTAGATATTAACTTTCTCTCTCGCGCGCACACCTTATTGATCAAAAAAAAAAAAGGTACTTTTATTTCTTTTTTTTATATATATATTCAATCATCCATCTAAAAAGTAGATATGCACGGACTACATAATAAAACTGCAGTATTTTCTCATCGGTGAAAAAAGAATCAAATGGTAATAACAATCAATCTACATGATTAACTTAAAAAAGAAAAAAATCAAGCAAGCTCAGATGTTTTCCTTTGTTTTTAGTGTAACACTCATTTCCAACTCCTAATATATATTGAAAGGGGGTAGACGCCTAATTGAACTAATTCTATTTTATATATATTATATGTATATATGTGTGTGTGTGTGTA
The DNA here is from genome assembly GCF_025201355.1 of Halteromyces radiatus. Lineage (NCBI taxonomy): Eukaryota > Fungi > Mucoromycota > Mucoromycetes > Mucorales > Cunninghamellaceae > Halteromyces > Halteromyces radiatus. Next base: position 600,065 of record NW_026251696.1, on the reverse strand, counting down.
TGCCTTTTTTTTGGGGGGAGAGGAAGGAGTGAACTTTTTTTTTTTTCCTTATAAAAGGGGGGATT